>NC_067234.1:30356190-30659761 GCF_019924925.1 Ctenopharyngodon idella | reverse complement strand
GAAAAAAGAGAGAGGCTTTTTGGATCTTTAATTTGAACAATCTCTTTCTAAAAGGTATGAATTAAGATTTTTTTTCTGTGATGTTTGGAATGTATTGTGTGAGTTAGATTTTTTTTTTTTTTTTTTAAATGGAAGTTGTTACCTTGATGCTTGTTGATTGAATCCCTCAGGACGTGAGAATGTATTAGGCCACATCCACACAAAGCCAGAGCTTTCCCTATCCAATCTTTTTTTTTTTTTTCCCTCGTTCTTTGTTTCGCAAAATATATGGATTGGCTGTACACACGAAAATGCAAGGGTGTCATTTTCAGATTTATCCACTCTGGGATCCGGTTTAAAAAAATAGCGGTTTCAGGCCGAAATAGCGGTTTCTGGACAAAATGGCGATACGACACAAAATTTTTACGTATACAGCTAAACACGTCTCCCTATATGTCAGTTTGACAAGGATGTATTCTGATTGGTTGATTGTTTCATCTTGATAATTAAGCTTTTTAACTAATTACTTTCTAAAATGGAACTTGTCATCCGAGAGGAACTTGTCATCTGTTGATAATTTCATTTGATTGATTGATTGATTGATTGATTAACCCAATATGGAGATGTTTTTTTTTTTTTTAACATGTTCATGTATTGTGTTAGCTGTATACCCTGGGAAAGCTCTCACGCCGAAACGCTTCAGTATTTTTTTTTTTCAGAAACCATTAAAAGTTCCCTTTTAAAGTGTTGCTGGATTTTTTTTTTTTTTTTTTTTTTTTTTTCTGATGGTAATTACATGTAAATGGTCTGATTTGCAAAGACCCTAAATAAAACACATAATACAAGCACTAATATTTAATGAATTGTAAATTATATTGAAAACATTAGAATGTTTTGTAAAAGTTGTCAATATGTTTGGACCTAGATCTCATTGCTTTTGCACTGTTTTGACCAGCAGGTGTCGCCAGTGTGCAAAACAGTGTATCATTTTGCAACGCAATTGGTTCAATTTATTCAAAGCTGTGAAAAGCATTGTTTCTCCCATCACTAAAAAATTAAAAAAAAACATGACCAAAGACAATGACTGACAAAGGCTACAATCATTTTTGTGCATATCCGAATGAAATCCAATCAGATTTAGCAAGTCTAAAAGGCCAAAAATCACATGAAATCTGTTTCAACCTACATTCATATGTGGTTTGAAATCCTATTCAAGACACATTTCTGGAAATCCATTTCAGTCTGCCTGCTCCGATTGGATTTTGCATGGTTTACGTGTCTTTCTCACGCCATGTAAAATATAAACGTCAGATGATGTTATAGGAAACATGTTGAAAGTCGCTGCAAAAACAAGGTCTTCTTGTTGCAAAGTGCCAGATGAGCAGAAAATGACACTATAATGGAGACATGTTTTGAGACCAATGGAGAGGACAGCACAGAATAAACACACACAGAATGGACAGACAAATCGGATGAGTGGCGATACACAATGTGGACGTCAATAATTACAGAACGGATTCCAATCGGACACACAAAAAAACTGATTTGGACTGATAGTGTGAACGTAGCTTAAAACACTGGGCTATTTAAAGACAGTGAAGCTAACAAGATAACGTGCGAGATACATGCATCCTATGCATCCTAGCCATAGCAAATTACTCTCTGAACACTCTGGAGCAGTGATTAGAATGTGGCTGGTCATGTGATCTCAACATGACATACATAATATGGATACATTTTTTTTTTAGACCAGTGATATGACTTAAGTCTTCATTACATATTCATTGTTTTATGTGTAAATGTTTTTAATATGAGAAAAAAAAAAAAAAAAAAAAAAACCTTGGGTAACAATACAGAATCTGATTTTTATAATACTGTTCTCAAAGTAGGCCTGGGCGATATGGCAAAAAAATAAAATCTCGATTTTTTTCAGAACGATAGACCCATTCACGATTTCGATTTTTTTTTTTTTTTTTTTAGCCTACTGTTTAACTAGTCAACTTAAAAACTTAAGTACAATATGATTCAAGTAACATTTTCTTTATTAACAATCTGGTTAAAAAAAGTTCCATTCCAAGTGCACCACACATGAAGCGATCAACATGGTGTAAATGTAAAACAATTTGTTAAATATCTTTGCAGAAAATATGCCTGAAATATGAAGGCAAATGTTGTAAAACACATTACAAACTTATCTTAAACACATCCTATATACTCAGAAATAATATAAAATAAGAAAAACGCTAAATATTTCTTAGCCAAAAAGTAATAGCAATAAATAACACCAGTAATAGGCTAACAGCAAATGCTTTGTAAATACAGAAAACAACAGCAGTTTTCAGCCTGTCAGCCTGCCATCATGCAAACATGAAATATCAAACATACAGTAATAGTCCTTTACAGGTTTTTGCATTCCATTGCGCTATTTGTCCTATTGTTTTTATGTTTGGCGGACATGTTTAGGTGTCGCACTCGTGTCTCGCGTCTTTTGCAGCGTCTCACCCATGAAACGGCATTCTAAAAACACGGCGGTCAAAAAAAAAAAAAAAAAAAAGTTAAAATTAAACTCACGTTTAATAACTTTGCCTTTTTTCTCATTCCACTGCCTGCGTCTCATTTTTATAACGCAATAACGCATTTCTGAATGAACAGCCGTGAAGTGATGTGTTCTACGTTCATAGAGCGTCACATGAGAGCGGTTAATCAGGCGCGCCGGCGCCATCATGTGGTCGGATCATTTTCTTCTCCTAACGGTTATCATTGCTGTATTGTCAACATGCCTAATTGTAACGCTTGCTAACATTTTTATTCAAAATCGCGATTTCTCGATTTAAAAATAAAATCAAGGCAAAACATTAAATTCGAATTAATCGAAAAAAAATCGGAAAAATCGCCCAGCCCTATCTCAAAGTAGTGAATTGAGTATTTTACCTGCAGAGATTTGAGGTCATGGAACGAGCTGTCCTCAACAATCTTGATAATGTTACTATGCAGCATTAATAGTTCCAGATTTTTTAGTCCAGAGAGGTCGTTCGCTTTAAGAGTTGATAAACTGTTGTACCTGAAACACAAAATTACAAATAATTTTTTATTTAACGCCTAAAGCTGTTTTCTGTGATATTTTTTAGAGAAAGTTCCATGTGGTATGTTTTACCCCAGGTTAATTCGTTGAACAGCTGGCTGAATGTCCCTGGGTATTTCACTCAGGTATCTGAACGTGCAGTGCACTTCTGATGGAGCATAACAGGCGCATGATTTGGGGCAGCTGCTGCTTCTGTGTGTTATATTGGCCAAAACACACAGAAGCACCATGAATCTCCACAGCACACACGACTCTGCTGTTGGGTCACACATTTTGGAGAAGGAGTTCTGTTTCTTCCTTATTTTTGACAAGCTCAAGCTCAAGCCATTAATCATTAGCTTTCTGTAAGAAGAAAATAATGAATTTTTTTTTTTACATTACCATTCACTACCATTAAAGGATTAGTTCACTTCAGAATGCTCTGTGATGCACCACGCATTATGTGATCACGTTGGAAAGGTCACACGTGATGTAGGCAGAAGTACCGATCCAGTGTTTACAAAGTAAACGTGCAAAAACTAAGTCAAACAACCTTTACAAAAAAAAGGTAAAACAACGATGTCGGACGATTTTGAATTTGGAGGAAAAAATGAGATGGAGTTTTTCGCCCTACCGCAATACTTCCACCTACGCCATGCATGACCTTTCCAACGTGATTATGTAATGCGTGACGCATCGATTGGCTGATTTCAAAACACTGCTTCATGAAGCTTCGGAGCATTATAAATCAGCGTGTCGAATCAGCGGTTCGGAGCGCAAAAGTCACGTGATTTCAGCAGTTTGGCGGTTTGACACGCGATCCGAATCATGGTTCGACACACTGATTCATAACCGAAGCTTCATGAAGCAGTGTTTTGAAGTCGCCCATCACTATATAAGTCGTTATTTTGTTTTTTTGACGCACCAAAAATATTCTCGTCACTTTATAATATTAATATTGAACCACTGTACTCACATGAACTGACTTAAATATGTTTTTAGTACATTAATGTATCTTGAGAGAGGAATTGCTGGTTATGCAGGCCTCGTTGAGCCATCGGATTTAATCAAAAATATCTTAATTTGTGTTCTGAAGACTAATGAAGGTCTTACGTGTGTGGAACGGCATAAATTACATTATTTTCATTCTTGGGTGAACTAACCCTTTAAGAGTAATCTGTTACCAGAGGTGACTTTCGAAGTAATGTCCATATGGCAAAAATGTGCATTTCCAAGACAAAACAGATCCTGAGCACAATGAGCACATTAAGCAATAATGTGATAAAAATGATTACAATATATGGAAAACCTGGCAGTTTTGTACCTATGTTGATACTGAAAACATTATGACTGAATAGCTATGTGTATATTTTTGTTAACCATATTTAATTGGGCTATTAGTCTAAGAACACATCCCAGACATCTACCAGAAAATGCACATTTGACACGTACTGAAAATCATTAGCGACATCTCGATTTAATTGTTTTAATGTCCCAACGAATTAGCAATAATTTAATTAATACGACAGAAAGAGCATGAGCACACTTACCTAATACACAGCTGAACTATTTAGACAAAGCATGAAACACTGTCCGCATGATGAAATTAATAATCCAGAGTATCCTAGCAAGGAACAGTCGTATCTTTTACTGTCCCTTTACAGTTCAGAACATCAAATGCTCTCAAGTCAGCTTTCATTCAGAAACGCGCGTCGGCTGATGGTGTGAACTGAGAGACTGATCCTCCTTCTCGCGATCTTCTTCAGTCTGGTACTGCGCTTTGTAGTGCGAGAGGTTCACACGGAGTAAAAGGAAAACATCATCATCATCATCATCATCATCAGGACAGATATAACGCTCAGGACAGATATAACGCTCATATCACAGCAAATGTGTGTCATGAACAGATGCATCACTTTCAAGACTTCACTCAAAGAAAAGTCCGTGAAATATATGACTGAACTTTCCGTATTGATTTTTTAAAGGAGTTTTAGCTATTTTTAATTACGCGATGCTTAGGGTTGAAAATGTCCGTAAACTTAAAGTACTAGCAATTACCCTAGTACTATATAAATATATTTTTTATATAGTACTAGGATATATATATATTTTTTTCTTAGTGCGTGTTGAAGCAAACAACTGAAACACACTTATTAGAAATTATTTCTTGTTTATATTCAGATAAAAAAATATCATGACTATAAATAGGCTGTTACATAGGTTTAATGCACATATAGCCAATAAATGTCCAGTATTTAAAACAAACCAGATCAAAGCCATTTTCATTTTCTTAATAATTGATGTATTTTCTGTATTAATTTGTTCCCTTAAGCCCGGGATACAATGCACGATTTTGGGCTGTTCCAGACGAAAGATTGCCATCGTGAAACAATCGTGGCGATTTCTGTGATCGTGGCTCTTAATCGGTGGTCCTATGTTGTACAGTGAGAGAGGTTCAAAGACGGCTGTTTTCCCGGTCTTGCGACCAAAGATAACCTACGATCATTTCTGACAGTGTCAGAAATTCAGCCTGATCAACGCACAGTGTGTTTGCTGCTACGACCTACGTCTACTGACCAGCCAATAAAAATGCGACCTGAAATCAACGCAACATGGCGCTAAAACTTAAAACTGTTTACCTCAAGCTCTTTTCCCCTCTTCTTTCGACCGCTTCCTCTTTTTTTCCATCACACATAAAAACTACAACTGCCAAAGTGTGATTCAACATGGTATTTTTGTTAACCTCTAGCGCATGCTGATGACGTTCATCTATAGAAACTTGCATCGTAGCCTACGAGTCAACAGGTGTCATCATTGTACAGCCTACATGCATGTTGTACCCAAGGTCAATGGATCCATGTCGCACAGTGTGATTTGTAATGATCTTAAAGGATTGCAAAAATCGTGTGCACACGTGCAATTTTGGCCACAATCTGGTCGTCTGAGACAAATTTTGAGAATCCTAAAAGATTCCTATAATCCTAGGCAAAAATCTGTAGTCTTTGATCGCTAGTTTGATATGTTCACCGACAGCCGAGTAATGACCGTTGCGATCAAATTTTACTTCAGACGAAATTCTGGCAGTGTCAGAAGATTTGGCACACAGAACTGCAGTGTGACTTCTCCTATGACGAACGTCAAATTGTCTTCATTTTTCAAGACAAGCCATGATCAAAATTAACGCTAGAGATGTCTTTGTTAGCCACCATTTCAGTCCCGTGTGTAATGCACCTCACTGTCACCGAATATGTGTGGGTTGATGATGTAAAACTCCGGACAAGTTTTCATGCGTGCGTCCGTTTTAATGCGTCTTGACTGTCATACAGTCTGACATATAGGACAGCTGAGATCCCACAGTGTGACATGAGGATCATGTTCGTACAGTCTGACAAGCAACAATGGTAAAGGACTATTATAAATCGCACAGTGTGCACCCGCCTTAAGTAATGTTCAAGTACATTTTAAAGTATACTTTATGTGGTAAGTATAGGTACTGTCATGTACTAGTAGTAAACTTGTAAGTGTACTATTTCAGTACTGCTTGGGACTAAATTGGCCCACTTTTAGTATATAAAAAGTATATGTTTAAGTGTAGGCTACTATAAGTGTAACAGTAGTAAACTCTGAGTACACAACTAGTTCACAACTATGTTTCTCATTTGTACTGTATCTGTACTACAAGTGAACTTATAAGTATACTAGTAGTTAACTATTTTAATGTAGCACATTTTTTAGTATTTGAAAGTACACTTTGAAGTATACTCTCAGTAAACTACTAGTTTAGTAGTTTTACACTGCAAGTATACTTGTAAGTTTTCTTTAAGTTAACATAACATCATACTTATAGTTTACTATTTATATATATATTTTTTGCACTTTAAGTATAATACTATGTTCCTATTTTGGTATTAATTTTAAATACTTAAATACAACCTTTGTTTCAACTCCGACGAATAGTCAAGACAATGGATTACTTTAAGTTTAATTTTTAAAAACTTTTAAACTTGAGTTTAAAACCCAAAATTTGTCATGACAATTGGAGTTAAAGAGAAGAAATAAGTTCACATAACTTAATGGTGCTGTAATGTGCTTGTTTCTGTTTCTTCTTCACCTGTGTTTTGATCCAGAAATTCTGTACTCTTTCAGAAGATGTGTAATAGTGTAACAGCGTGAAAACACTGATAGCTGGAAAATTCCATCAGTAGTGGGGAAAGAGTAAAGTAGATTTGAAGTAAATTCCTATGTGAACTAGCCTACAAAAAAATTCAGATACTCAGAATTATGAACATCTGTTTAGAGAGATTAAACACAACTATAAGCCAAGTATACTTAAAAATACTTAATTAGACTTTTAAGTATATCTCGGTTAAAAGATTGAGTACAAATATACACCAAATAAACACTTTTCTGTGAGCACGAGTCAAGTATACTTAAGTGCAATTTTAAGCATATTTCTGTGAAGTACATAAAAAGTAGACTGAAAGTATACTTTCTTATTTTTAGTTTAAAAGAAGTATACTAATAGCACACTTGAATAAACTTCTTTTTTGTAAGGGTTTCCATCAGTGGCCAAGATGATTGGAACAATTTACTTTAAATGTGTTAGGAAAAATGTTGTAGTCCATCCATCCATCCATCCATCCTTCCATCGCATAGTCCTGGGTATGCTGGAGTTAAAGCAAAGGAAATGCCATGATGTAAAGTGGAAAAAAAAAAAAAATCCATGAAGAGTTATCTTCTAATAACTATCAAATCAATATTAGGTATGACCATCCTTTGGCTTTAAAAAAATTTTACACTTGTGCATATAGTTTTAGGTAGTCTGCAGGTAGGTTCAAGCATCATGAAATTGCCACAGTTCTTCTATGAATTTAGGCTGTAGTCTCAACTGATTCTGTCTCTTCATGTACTCCCAGATGCAACTGATGATGTTCAGATATCTGTCTTTTCAGAAGAGGTTGATCCCCTGCCCCCGCTGATTCCACTCAGCTATAGTTCTTCTGTGCTTCCAGTATGCCCTCCCAGCCTCCCTCTCCCGCCTCCTCTTCAGACCTCAGCCTGTCCTTCTGATCAGTCCCTGCTGTCCTTCTGATCAGTCCCTGCTGCCCCCCATCAGTCCCTCGTCCTCTCCACTACCCCCCTCTCCATGGTGTGGATCCACCTCGGGCCAGCCATTTACCAGCTCTGCCTGAATGCACACATCTTTTGACTCCGCCTCCAGCCACTGTTCCTGCCTCTCTACCTCGGACCATTGTCCCGGCTCCTTCGCCTTCAATTCTCCTTCCCTCGGCTCCACCAGGGACCATCGACCTTCCGGCTCCACCAGGCTCCCTCGATTCTTCGGCTCCACCTTGGTCAGACGTCGGCATGTCTACACCATGGACTTACGAGCTATCCGCAATGCTCCGTCTCTCCACTCCTACGGCTCCATCTGGCTCTACCTTCCCGCCGGTTCCGCCTCAGACCTCAGTCGCCCTGTCTCCGCCTCATGTCTCCAGTACCCCAGTTCCACCTCGAGGAGATCATTGCTGCTGCTTTGTCATGGCCTCCGAATCTGGCGATCTCACTCTGGACCATCAGCTCTTCGTCAGTGCGTTGGCCTCCTCCACCATCGGCTCCATCATGGTCAATCGACCCCATGGCATCGAATCCACCTCCGTAGTTGCTCCCTCCTTCGACTCTGCTGCGGGATGTCGTCCATGTTGAGCTCTGGGTTCACGTCGGCCTGCGTCTGCTCCTCCCACCGTCTGTACCACCGTGGCTGTTTCTGTGGGCTGTGTACCCTTATTCCTGTGTGTTATATTAAAGCTTGTTGTAATTGTATTCCTGTTGTTGTGCGAGTCATTCATCACAGCTATATCGTTACACATTCATTCATTAATAGTATCAAATTATTTAAAATAATTTTTTTGTAATATTTGAATTAATATACAAAAAGTTTCATTGACATAATTTATGTGAATATTGTTTGAAATTTCCTCAAAATCCAAAATCTTAAAGAAAAAAAATACGAAAGTGACCCCTAAATGTACCATAGGGTTTCTATTTAACTATTTTTTTTTTTTGCATTGCTAGCAAAGTACTGTTCTAAATGTTTTAAAATTACTAAACATTTGTTATCCTGTTTACACTCCTGTGTACTCATGAATTTGTCAGATTTTTTTCAAATAAACGGCATTTGTTCATGGCGACACAAAGAATTGTGGGTTATCTGTAACAACAAAAAATAAACCTTATGCATCTTCCGAATTACTGTGAAAAAAGGATGCATTCAAAGTCTGCATTCGGAGTGTCCCACTAGCTTTTCTGAAATGAGACGGCCTCGATGACTAATGAGGCTGACAAATGTGACCTATGAAGGACACAGACTTCAAAATGAGACACGTGGTACAAGTCAGAGCTCTCAGAAAATTATGAGTTTACAAGTTGCAATTACAAGTTCTATTTGGATGTGAAAGTCGGAATCTCATAATTACGGTAATTCCGACATGGCAGGAACAAATGTTTTTCCCCCATAATATTCAAAGTCAGTGGGGTCTAATGTTGTTTGGATCACAACATTCATCAAACTATCTTCAGTTTTAGGTGAACTATCAATGTGTTTTTTTTTTTTTCTTTAACCAATATTAATGCAACCCTCTTTTGCTGCCTTTGTAAACCTGTATTTTTTCTTTGCACCATATTGAGAACATCTCACCAAATTCTGGTCTCCAAGCAGCAAGCTTTACTCAAAAATATCAGTACACAAAACGACTGACTTGTGATGCAGCCTGGAATCATAAATCATGCCGTGTTTGTTCATTTAGGCCAGAGAACAACTGGCTCCCTGACTGAGCCTGGTTTTTCCCAAAGTTTTCTTCTCCACTACTGTCACCTGATGGAGTTTTGGTTCCTTGACACTGTGGCTTGCTCAGTTGGGGCTTAAAAGACAATTAATATTCAGAAAATATAATCAATCTGACTGTACTGACACTGTTGGATGGGATCACAAAAGTTTGATTCAGATAATGAACACTCATTAAACTGAACTGAATCACCATTGACTCTGAATTGAGCTGATCAATGGCCCTATTGTCTTCTTTAGAACTGATTTACAGCTGAAATTAAAGTTGGCAATTTGCTATATTAACACAGTTATTTTCTTGTTTATTACTGTGAAGCTGTTTTAAAACAATCTGTATTGTATAAAGCATATAAATAAAGATAGAACACATCAGTACATTGCATTCAGTGCACCAAGTTGGCCAAAGAGAACAAACTAGGGTAGACAAAGCATTCTCCTCAGAATTAAATTAAAAATAAAATGCATAGCAATAACAAGCACATCCATTGTGTCAATTAAACAGATAATTTCTTGGAATGATAGCTGGGTGCTCTGCAAGACTGGATCAGGAAAAGGGTTTGATGCAGTCTTTTTGAACATGTTTTATTCTAATCAAAGTACGTCATAATGCCATGTCTGGCCAACTGACTTTTCTCAAATATGAAGATTTATCCAGTGTTGGGCAAGAAAACATTTTTTAGAACAATGAAACATGTGTTTTGGATTGTTGAATATGGCTGTAATGACCCAGAACTGGGGAAGAAAACAGCTCTCTGGAGTTCCTTTTGTTCCCAACTCATCTCCTGTTGACTATTGACCACTAAAAACCAGAGGACGATTAGGGAGATGTTCCATTCTTTACAAATTTATGACACTAAGACCTCTCCAGGTGTACACCTGTGCCTCACTTTCTTTATCGTCAGAGTAAGTCAAGACAGCAGTACTAAATAAAACATTTCTCGGCTTGTGTCTGGGGGCTCATCTGCACAATCTGAGTAATGCTTTTCACTATCCTGTCCTCTCACTCTGCAAAAGTAGTCACTGGAGTAAACTGGAACCTTTCGTAAGAGCAATATAAAGGCTGAACTTCAGATTTCCCGTTATGGAGAGTGCATTGATCTTTTTTGTTAGTCACACACACACACACACACACACACACACACACACACACACACACACACATATATTAAAGTTTCTCTCTGTAAAATGCTTTTGGAATTTGGAATTGCCTCAGCATTTGGTTTGTTAAGGTTCTTATAGATGCTTTCTTGAAAAATATTGTAGATTTTTTTTTTTTTGTGATTAACATTTATTTTTCAGACATTAAAGCCGACCAACAAAACACAAACCCTGACAAAACAACATCCTCTCCATCACCAAATCAATTCAACACATCCATGACCCTTAATGGTTGAAGTGTTGAGCAGTTTATCTCACCTTCAGCAGTTTATCTCACCTTCAGCAGGTTATCTCCCCTTCAGCATGTGTTTGTGTTGTTTGTTGATACTGATTTTTTCACAGTATTTTAAAATAGTATTATCTGTATAAATGTAACAGTTTTCTTTTATACTGTAGCAGCAGAAATGAGGATCTAGTTCATGAAGAACACAGATGAGATCAACTAATGCTCAAATTAATTAATTGTATTGAGTAGGGGACACTTAATTCATACAAATTCTTTGAAACAAATTCACATTGATGAGTGAAGAACTTGATGAGTTTAGAACTTTCTATTTCTATTGAGTTTACAAAACGGACACTTTAAGTAACCAGAAGTGTTTTACTGATTTGAAAGCTGGCAACATATAGCTCTTTTTCTATTTTGTACTACACCAGCATTGGTGAAGTAGTTTCTGCGACACTAGTGACACCTAGCAAAACCCTCAACTCAAACATCACAAATAAAAGACCCCACCCAATAAAAAAAAATAATATATATATATATATATATATATATATATATATATATGTGTGTGTGTGTGTGTGTGTGTGTGTGTGTGTGTGAAATGATGTGAATTTGATGTGAAATGTGTCATAAGTGAGATAAGTGGGCCCACACTGACTGTTCAAATCACAGTGGAGATATGTTTTCTTGTGAAATATGTCTAAACTGAACAATGCAGCTGGAAACTTCACTTGTGTACTGAAGTAATTAAAAATTTTGACAGTGTCGTAAAGCTAGTTTAATATTTGTCAGACATTCGGTTTCATACTCATTAAACTCTGCACATATTTTGAGCCCAAACCAATGATATACATAAACAAATGTCCTTTGATCAATAATATTTGGACAATCCATAATATTCCTGAATATTAAGTGTCCCCAACTAAGCATGCCAGAGGCGACAGTGGCGAAGAACCCAAACTCCGTCAATGACAGAAATGGAGAGAAAAAAAAAAACCTTGGGTGAAAACAGGCTCAGTCGGTGTAACATGCTGGTTGTATATACACACACATGACGAAGAAGATAATTCACAAATAAGTCTTTACTTGATAATCCAATGGGAGAGTACAGAATTCAGGTAGGCACACAACTCAACACAAGTAAGATACGAGACCCGACAAAGACACACCAACAGAACTGAACTAATATACACAGACGATTAACTAAAATGACTAACAGCTGTGATAATGAGATTAGTGTCCATGGTGACAGATTGTGGCGGGAAACTAGAACAAAAGAGCACAAGTGACAGATGAAAACAAACAAACTGAAAGTTCATGTGTTGTGAGAGTGTGACAGTCGGGGGGCCAGTTCTCCTCTGGCCAAACAAACCAATATGGTGTGATTATGATTCCAGTCTGCATCACGAGTCATTGATAACATGCAGAATATTTCATCCAGTTCCTTCTGCTTGAAGATTGGGATACATCACGACAGCCAGACTAATATTAGCGTACATGCCATTTCTCTTATGATGTACATACATTGGATGTTTCTGGGAAGTGTTCCTGGTTCTGTTTGACTCAATTTATGCAGCCAAAAAATCCCTTAAAGGGGGGGGGGTATAATGCTATTTCATGCATTCTGACTTATTTGCACCGTTAAAGAGTTTGATTATCATGCTAAACATGGCCAAAGTTTCAAAACATGAGTTGGACGTATGACGGAGTATTTCTGTGCCAAAAATACTCTTCCAAATCCTGTATGGTATGGGCCTGAGTGACGTAAACGGGGGCGGAATTCCTTGTATGGGCACTTCTCCCGGAAAGGCGCGCGTTCAGCTTTACGGAAGTTGTCGGCAGCGCTGCACAGGTCACAGGACTTCAACAATGTCACCAAAGAAGTGTGTTTTTGGTTGTGAGGGAAAGATAACCTTGCTTCCCAAAGAACCCAGCATTAAGTGGAGCTGAGAGTTTTGTGCTCACGCATTTCATTGGTGTACTCTCAATATTTGTCATTAAAATATCCATAGAAACTGATAGTTGCAATTACGTTTTTATTGGTTAAAATGAATGGAGAATATCTCATGTTTTTCCGTGGCTGTTCAAGCCCTCGGGATCGGCGCTTATGGTTTCATAAACAAGGCCCAGTTCTAAGCTGGATTTACAGATCATTTGAAACTGAAAGATGGAGCGGTCACGGCGGTAATGATCCCGGTCATGAGTCGGAACCACAGGTGGTGAGTAAAACTGCTTCAAATCCCCCTTTAAGGGATTTGAATTATAAAAAAATACAAAACAAAAAACAAACAAACAAACAAAAAAACAAACAAAAAATACTTTACTAAACAAGAGACAGTTCTTTTAAAGGAAGCAAAATACATCAGCTGTGGAAATATATTATATATATATATATATATATATATATATATAATCCTATGATTGTTAATGCTTTTGTTTTGTCCTTTACATAGCAACAAACTAAACGTAACTATTTACACGTGATAATCAGTGTTGGCAGTCTAGAAATGATACTGGTTTGATCCAAAGTACTAGGCTATCATAGTGGTTGCTTTATTATATAAAAAAAAAACAATTATTGTTAGCAGGTCCTCAACCCAAGCACAAGCTCAACACTTCACCACAACGGTAATCTCCAAAAAACACAATGTTACGCTGCGTGTGCATCATGTTTATGTATGTGTGGTAGTCTTGTCTTGTGTGTTCCAGATCC
The DNA here is from genome assembly GCF_019924925.1 of Ctenopharyngodon idella. Classification (NCBI taxonomy): domain Eukaryota; kingdom Metazoa; phylum Chordata; class Actinopteri; order Cypriniformes; family Xenocyprididae; genus Ctenopharyngodon; species Ctenopharyngodon idella. The sequence continues at coordinate 30,645,780 of NC_067234.1, read as the reverse complement.
CATTGGTCCATCGGCCTGCCACTCTGATGACGTCCCCGGTTCACGCTGCCAATCATCTTTCAACGCCCCGGTTAAAACCCCGAATCTCCCCCGCGTCTCCAGCTGTTTTGCTCAACTCGACTTTGCTATTTGGTTGTTTGCTTGTGGATGGTTTATTGCGCTGTTTTTTGTCCTGATACTGTTTATTGTAAATTGTATGTGTGTTTATTACCTGTTTGAAGAGTCCTTTGTTGATTTTGTTTGTACAGTGTACAGTTGCGTTTTACTGTCAGTCTTTCCAGTCATCACGTTGTGTGTGAGGCTGGGAAAGTGTGGGGTAAGTCGCACGACATTGTGCACACGTAGGACATTTCCTTTTCTGTATTAGACACACTAGTTTAGGAGAGAGTGCCACCCACTGTATGTTTTTTCCGCTTTTTGGGTTAGACAGAGTAGTTTAGTTAGGGCGTTTCTACGCCGAAGACCTTTTCTTTCTACATTTTCTTTTGGGTAGTTAGTTTAGTTTGTTAAAATAGTTAGCTGTGTTTTGTTTTATTTATTTCTTTGATTTGGCATCTCTCGAGCTCCCCTTGCCACCTCTGGGTTTTTTTTTTGTTGTTAACTGTTATTTGTTTTTCTGTATATTGTAAATACTGTAAATATTGTTTGACTACACTCTTTCACTTGAGCACTATGCACCTCTGAGCAATAAACACCTTACACAGAGTTTTTTTTAGTCCTTCAGCCTTTTAACCACTCACGTATATGCACACACAATCTTATCAAGTGTTACTTCTAAAATTTCCCCTAGCCAAACAAACCAAAACATCAAAAAGGACGTAACACACAAACATAACAAAAACTTTTCCTCAGTAAAAGGCAAATGTCAGACCGCCTGGAGGACTCTCAGACCATGAGAAACAAAATTCTCTGGTCTGATGAAACAAAGATTGAACTCTTTGGCCTGAATACCAAGCGTCATGTCTGGAGGAAACCAGGCACCACTCATCACCTGGCCAATACCATCCCTACAGTGAAGCGTGGTTGTGGCAGCATCATGCTCTGGGGATGTTTTTCAGTGGCAGGAACTGGGAGACTAGTCAGGATTGAGGGAAAGATGAATGCAGCATTGTACAGAGACATCCTTGATGAAAACTTCTCCAGAGCGCTCTGGACCTCAGACTGGGGCGAAGGTTCATCTCCCAACAGGACAACGACCCTAAACACACAGCTAAGATAACAAAGGAGTGGCTACAGGACAACTCTGTGAATGTCCTTGAGTGGCCCAGCCAAAGCCCAGACTTGAACCCGATTGAACATCTCTGGAGAGATCTGAAAATGGCCTCTTTGTCGCCATCTCTGTTTAAAACCTGCAATTGCAGTTATTTGCGGAATTATCATCTTTAAGTGGGTTATGCCTCGGCACGGCTCGTCAGGGCGGATGAATCGAATGTATGCTGTCACTCACCACATCGGTGTGGATACTTAGGAATCACAGATTGTAGTCTTGGAAGTATGACCAAAATAAGAATTTTCACCAGAAAATGTCATCTGAACAAGTAAGTAACATATCTGCCACTTTTGTTCTGACTAACTGAGAAAAAAGCATTGCAATAAATCAGCCAATACAATAAATGCAGCCAATGGTGATTAAATCTAAGGATTGCTTAGCTCGGATCACATCAAACCGTGCAAATTATTATGGTTGTTATGCTTTGCTTTCAAATTGTTAAAGTGCCCCTATTATGCTATTTTAAAGGTTCCTAATTTTGTTTAGGAGGCCCCTTACAACAGGTTTACATGCATCAAAGGTCAAAAAACACTTTCAGTTTCTCATAATTTACATTGCACGTTACAACATTATTCACAGATGCTCAAACGACTCATCTGATGCTTCAGCCTCTCTAAATCCCTCCTTTCCGTGAGCCTGCTCTGCTCTGATTGGCCAGATGGCACATTCTCTTGTGATTGGTCTACCGCTTATAGCACATGAGGACAGCAAAACGCCCATTACCATAACAGAACTTCAGTTCCGGTCCAGAGGCTTCCGAAGCTCAGCGATTGTATACTGTAAAGGCATTGATTTTACCATATCAATCCAATGATAAAACACTGGAAGAACTAGTTATATAATAATAATAATAATAATTAGTTTTATTTATGAGCCTTTCCAGGGCTCAAGGACACTTTACAATGTACATTTAACAGGGAAGAGATAATACGAGTAGATGAATGATGAAAAACAATAGTTTGAAGATACAGTAAAGGAACATTATATGGACAGGGAAGCATACAGAAGAATAGAGTCAAGCACAATAAAATAAAAAACAGGATGTAAGAGACATAACATAACATTCAGAGAGCTATTAGTTAATTAAGCAGAGCAATCAATCCATCAAATCAGAGGTATAACATTCAGAAAACAAGTGAGTTTTGAGTAATAATTTAAATTTTGAGGTTTTATTAACACAACAGAGTGAGCGGGGGAGAGAATTCCAGAGTTTGGGTGCGATAGCACTGAATGATCTGCCCCACATTGAAGAGAGGTGATGCCGAGGGACAACGAGAAGGCCAGAGTCAGAGAAACGTAGTGAGCGAGTCGGGGTGTAGGGGATGAGCATGTTACAAAGATAAGGGGGAGCCAAGCCATACAAAGATTTAAAAGTGAGCAGGAGAATTTTGAATACGGTAGGCAACTGTGGAGATCATACAAAATTGGGGTGATATGAGCAGAACACTTGGTATTGGTGAGTATTCTAGCAGCAGAGTTTTGAATGTATTGTAATCTGGAGATGGAGCTGGCAGGTACACCAATGAAAAAGGCATTACAGTAATCAAGGCGTGGTGAGACAAATGCATGGATGACAGTTTCAGCGTCTTTGGTACTGATGAAGGGACAGAGTTGGGCAATGCAACATAGATGAAAGAATGCAGATTTGGTAATAGAGGTAATATGAGACTGAAAGAAAATGGAAGATTACACCAAAATTTTTAACAGTACTAGATGATTTGATGTGAGAACCAGCAATCTCACAGGTGAAATTGGTAGAAATATTGCAGGTAAGTGAGGGAGTTTCAATAAAAATAATCTCAGTTTTGTCCATGTTAATGAAAATCCTTAACTGAGATGTAGAATTGTCTGTCAGAGAGATAGGAAGAAAACCAAGAAAGAGTAGTACCAGAAATACCCAAATCTGAGAGACGAGAAATAAGTAATTCATGGGATACGGTATCGAAGGCAGAGCTGAGGTCAAGTAGCAGAAGTATAGACAGAGAACCAGAGTCACCAGAAAGCAGTAGACCATTCACTACCTTTACAAGTGCAGTTTCAGTACTATGGAGGGGGCGAAAACCAGATTGAAAGGGATCAAAGATTTTATTTTCAACTAGAAAAGACTGGAGTTGGGAAGCAACAGTGCTTTCCAGTAATTTAGCTATGAAGGGTAAATTTGAAATAGGACGGTAATAAGATAGAACTGAGGGGTCGAGGTTGGGTTTCTTGAGAACAGGGGTAACTGCAGCAGTTTTGAGTGGCAGAGGAAATGAAGCAGAGGTAAGAGATGTATTGATGAAGTGAGAGATAGGTGCAGAGATGGAAGAATGGCAAAGTTTCAGGAGAGAAGTAGGAGAAGGATCAAGTTGACAGGATGAAGAGTTAGATTTCAAGATTAACTTAGAGACAGAAGATGGGGTTGTCAAAGAAAAACAAGACAGAGACTGACTGGATAGATTTGGTGGATAGCTGAGCTTTGTATCAGTAGAGAAGCATTGGTGGACGGCATCTGTCTTTTCAAGCAAATAATCCAGAAGAGAACAGCAAAGCTCATTAGAAGCTAGGGCATCCCGGGATGGAGGTTTAGAAAGCTTATTTATTGTATTAAATAATAAATCAAGTAACAGGCCAAAAGCATTAATTGTGGCAGAGACAAAATTAGAGCGAGCCAAGATGAGAGCAGATTTGTATATTTTGAGATGATCAAGAAAAGCTTAATCATGTACAGTAAGACCGTTTTTTCTGTAGAGACGCTCAAGATGTCTACCAGTAGCCTTAAGAATACGGAGCTCAGGGGTATACCAAGGAGAAGAATGGGATGAAGGGACACTTCTGGTCTTAATAGGAGCATGCTACTGTAAGATAGTGATAGTGATAGTTAGATAATATCACGGAGGGAGAAGAAATATCAAAGACATCAGAGAGGTTCGAAGAAACAATAGAGGGACAGAATGATGCAGTATCAATAGCTTTCAGATTGCAGTATGAAATAACAGTCTTAAGGAATTTTTTACGCATAGGCAGACTTAAGCTAAAATCAAGAAGTTTGTGATCAGAGATACCAGTGTCAGAAGAAGAGATGGAAGAGATATCAACCCTTGATGTACATATCAGATCAAGGATATGACCATGAGTATGGGTAGGAAAATGAACATGCTGAGTCAGATTAAAACATTCAAAAACTGACAGTAATTGATTAGTGTTAGAGCAAACAGTATCGACATGAATATTGAAGTCACCAAGCAATCTATGGTTAGTCCAGATGCACAGAAGCATTAACATCAGTCAGTCTTATTCAAAATCTGCTCCATTGAATTGTGGTGTTCCCCAGGGTTCAATTCTTGGTCCAGTTTTGTTCTTGCTGTACATGCTGCCCTTAGGTTCTATTTTTAAAAAGCATGGAGTTTCTTTTCATTGTTTTGCTGATGATACTCAAGTGTATCTACTTCTACGGAAACAGGATAAGAGGACAATTACATCTCTACTAAATTGCTTGCATGAAGTTAAACTATGGATGTACGCAAACTTTTTAAATTTAAATGAAAGTAAGACCGAGGTCATTTGGTTCGGAAACCCTGAGTCTCAAGTCCTCTCTGATTTGGGGAACTTGACTCCTTTCTGTAAATCGGTCGTTAAAAATCTTGGGGTTCAGTTCGATGTCTCTCTGAAATTTGATAAACAGATCAACTCAGTGGTTAAGTCTTGTTTCTTTCAGTTGAGATTATTAGCTAAGGTTAAAACGTTTCTGTCATCTAGCAATCTTGAAAAGCTTATTCATGCTTTTATTTCTGTAAGATTGGATTACTGTAATTCTTTGTATGCAGGTGTGAGCCAATCACTGTTAACTCGCTTGCAGTTGGTGCAGAATGCCGCTGCTAGATTGCTGAAGGGTGTTCGTAAACACCAGCATATAACACCTATTTTAGCTATGTTGCATTGGCTTCCAATTCACTACAGGGTCAATTTTAAATTACTTATCTTAGTATATAAAGTCCTACACAATTTGGCTCCCTCTTATTTAAATGATCTTTTGCGTTTACATAAACCTCAAAGGAATCTAAGGTCATCAAACCAGATGATTCTAGATGTCCCTAGGACTAGATTAAAAAGGAGTGGTGACCGGGCATTTTCAGTGGTGGCTCCAAAGCGTTGGAATAGCTTGCCTTTATATCTTAGACTTTTACCTACATTGGGTTCTTTTAAAAGAAATCTGAAATTGTATTTATTAGAGTTGGCATTTGGCTCAACACATTGAGTGAACAAAGTGGGTTTCTTGGCTATGATGTTTGTTTTATTTGCTTATTTATTTATTTCTCCTTTTCCTTCTATGCTGTTGGTCTCCCTTTTACTAGTTACTATTGTACAGCACATTGGTCAACCTGGTGTTGTTTTAATTGTGCTCTATAAATAAAACAAACAAACAAACAAACGGAAGGGCATCAGGCTTAGAGCAAAAGATACTCCTGAAGACACGCTGTGAGCGTTGTATGTATCGTGGGCGCCGGAGAATCCCTAGACTCCGGCAGCATTCATACATCACAGAATCAAGACGCGGGTGGCAATTCAAGGCCCTTAGCTGTGATGGTAAATATCCAATATCCATTACGGAAGTGAGATAAAAAATGAGGCAGATAAGAGAAGAAAAAAGAAAAACTTTTGCCTGAGTTAGTACTGAGCAAATGCGAGCCAATCACAGGCGAAAACCACGTTAGCCAGACCCTGAACGCCACTTCACAAAAAACAGCAGACTAAATAAGAGACAACACACCCAGATAGCAAGCTTTAAACGAACAGCACAACCGACTGAGAGAGCGGTAACTCATCCATCAGCAGAGCCGAACGTGGTGGAGACGTTAACAGGGTAGAGGGCTCGCAGCAGCCCGGTGGCAAGCTCACAGACAACAGGAGTTTGATAGTGACAACAGTCCAGTTCAAAGATCAGCAGTGAGAAATGGAGTAATCCAGACAGAATTCTGATAAAAATAACCCGGACAGAACTGTGGAAAAACATGTAGCAAAAAACATACAAACAGTCCAGGTGCGAAGCGGCAGCACAGAAGTTCAATGTGCACCGTATCGAAAGCCCTGTACCGAAACAGTTCGGTACAAATACGCAGTCTTGCAGTCTTGTTTTGAACTTGTTTTGAACTATGACAAAAACCTTATATGAATATTTTTTTTATAAAAATGATATACTGTATATCAAGTATACATTTGCTGGAAATAAGGTTGCTATGACATCTACATTTTAGACTATCAGCGAAATTTCACTATTCTCAATACCAATTTCAATACCACAGCAGACTACTAGGGTAACTAAAAAAACGGTTAAAAAAAAGTCCTTAAATTTTATTGAAAATAAGTAAACAGTAAGTAATACAATAAAAAAAAAAAGGTAAACAATAGGGCAAATACAATAGAAAAAAAAAAAAAAAAAAAAAAAAAACCGGTGCTTTTATTTTCATCTAACTGCCTGCTACAGAAATGAAATAGTCAAATGTAAAATATAAACAGCATAATCTTTACTGGAGGAAGTAGCTGGAACAGCAACAGCCTTGATTGTGGGATCCATGGAGGGAGAGGAGGAAATGGAGGAACAATACCCGCCTGGTTGTCAGGGCAACAGTCAGCTGAACCTTGAGTACCTGGAAGAGGGACAACGGCAGGAACTTCTACAGTGCCTCCAAGCCCAACTCTTTATGGAGACACCTGGCAGAACAGGCGTGATCCACCATCACATCACTCTCAAAGATCCCAAACCCATTCGTCAGCCAGTATTTCGGGTCGCAGAGAGACTTCTGCCAATTATGAAGGAAGAGTTGGAGACCATGCAGAGTCTTGGTGTGATCGAACCTTCAACCAGTGAATGGAGCAATCCAATTGTTCTAGTGCCTAAGAAGGATGGCAGTCCTCGATTCTGTCTGGACTTCCGCAAGCTCAATAGTGTGAGCAAATTTGACCCGTATCCCATGCCATGGGTGGACGAGTTAGTGGAGAGTCTTGGAAGAGCAAAGTATCTCACCACACTTGACCTCTGCAAAGGATATTGGCAGGTCCCACTAAGTCCAGAGACTAAGGAGATGACTGTATTTAAAACACCCTTTGAACATTTTCAGTTCTGTGTCCTTCCCTTTGGGCTTCATGGAGCTCCAGTTACCTTCCAAAGGATGATGGACCAGATCCTCCATGGGAATGAGAAGTTTGCTGCTGCATACTTAGATGACATCATTTTCAGTCAAAATTGGCAGGAGTGTCTGGGTCATCTGAAGGACGTGCTGTTGAGAATTAAGAATGCTGGTCTAACCATCCGCACAGACAAATGCACCCTAGCTAGGACTGAGACACAATACCTAGTGTATGTGCTGGGTCATGGCGTAATACGTCCACAGGTGAGGAAAGTGGAGGCCATTAAGAATGCAGAACGGCCGGTGACCAAGAAACAGGTCTGTTTTTTCCTAGGACTTAAGGAGTGGAACAGGCATTTTATCCCCAACTTCTCTGAACGAGCCTTTACCCTTACTGATTTAACTAAAAAAGACAAGCCGAATAAAGTTAACTGGACTCATGACTGTGAGAAGGCTTTCCAGGACCCAATGGACTCCTTATGCACAGAGCCTGTTTTACAGAGTCCAGACTTTGAAAAGACTTTTACCATGCCGACATATGCTTCTGAGCATGGCATTGGGGCTGTACTACTTCAGGAAGGTCAAGGGCAGCTCCAACCAATTGCCTACATCAGCAGAAAGCTCCTTTCATGTAAATCCAGGAATTCTACAGTTGAGAAAAAGTGCCTGGCAATTAAATGGGCATTAGACTCTTTAAGATACTGCCTGGTGGAACGCAAATTCAAACTTGAGACTGATCACAGGGCGTTAGCCTGGTTGGGCCGTATGAGGGACACAAATGCTCAAATGTATCATCAGATGGTTTTTAGCCATCCAGCCATTTGAATTTGAAATTTTGTACAAAACTGGGTCACAAAATTGTACAGCAGATTACGTCTCTAGGACACTCTCAGATGTCTGAGAAATGTCACAGTGTGCATGTACTGTGCATTGCCGGCAAAATTTACATCTGTGTACACGTTGGAGTTTTTGTTTTGTTTTGTCTAAGTTTGTTACTGCTGTGTTTTGTTCTAGTTTACAACTCTTTTTAGTTTGCTTTTTTTTAAAGTTTGCCACTATTTGTCTAAAATAACAAAATGCCAGAACACACAATAATTCATGTAATATTTACATTTATTTTTCCACAAATTTTCCACAAACGTTGCTCCACCGAATGGCAGATGATCTGGAAGCTAGGGCTTCACCGCTCAGCCCAGCCCAGCCAAAGCAAAAAAGAAAGAGCGCTTTCCTTTATTCCCTTTCATGTGATTGTCCATTTCTCCAGGCGACACCAAACACGTTTGCTAGATTCTATAGCCTTTGTGTCGAACCAGGATCTCCCCGTGTACTCGCTTCCAGTAGCCGGTAACATGAAGGACCCGTTCTAGTGTCGGCTTGCTATGCCATTCCCGCCCCCTGGGCCGGATACAAGCATCCATTGCTCCAGCGAGTTCCCCACCTGGCGAACCCTGTCGAGTTCCTCCACCTCCCCCTGTGGCTTGGACATTGGAGCGGCATAATGATGGGGAGATGACGAGGAAGTAAGTGCAGGTGAGGAAACAGGAGGATCATGGGTAATGGAGTCCGGGAACAGAGGGAACCGTGACAATTACTGTTTTTGCTGTATTTTGATCAAATAAATGAAGCCTTGGTGAGCAGGTGAGCTTTTAAAAACATTTAAAAATCTTACAGTTCAAAAACTTTTGACTGGTAGTGTATATAAATATATATAATAGTTTATTGTTGTTTAATATTTATTTTATATTCCCATATGTATTATAGTGTATGTATACATATCCTTATACATACTCACATATACACATTTTGGTATTTTACTTAATATTGTTTCCTCTACACATAAACTTTTCTATTATAATAATAATAATAATAATATAGGATAAAAAGTGCACAGTATAATACTTTAACCATTAAATATGGCTGGAAGTTAAAGAAAAGAACAGAGCCAACCAAGAGAGCAAAATGATTGTATCACACAGAAACAAGTGTGTTATTTTCTCATATTCAGTAACCACTGCTCCTTAGTAATTGTTTCTTTATTTGGGAAAAATATTTTGCCTTTGTACTGGCTATGGCCAGTTTCTTGAGTACGAAATTGGCCACACTTTCTGCACGTATTTGCTTTTACAGTACGATTGTATGACCGTTTGGTTGGGGTGGCTTTGTCAGGTGGGTCAGAGGAAATGGCTCCAGGGTTAATGCTGGAAAATGGGGCTGGGCAGGGCAACAGTAACATCTGAGACACAACAGGGGCAGAGGGTGTGTCAGGAACCAATGGGTGTGGTGCTGTCGGCCTGGGATAAATTGTCCTTAGCTGGCTGAACGTGGCTGAACGCTAAGGGTGTAAGGCTGATGGCTCAAATGAAGTTGCTGTGGCAGATGTACAGGCAGCTGAGGGCTGGATCTTTCTAATCTTTGTTTTTGCCTGTCCAGCTGTGTCTGGTGGCATCTGGTAGTTATGCAACTGGTGACTATATTGTGGTGGCACAACAGGCTGTACTCGTGCTGGAGGCAGAGCATCCAGTGCCACTGGACGTGCCTCTGGAAGCTCCAGCCCTTGCAACAGCACTGAGACCTCCTGACCCTTTAAGCGTTCATTGTGCCACGTTGTAAGGGTCCTCTGGTTTACCTCAACTAACTGAAGGGTTGTTTCGCTCATTAGCTGCCGAATTCTTCTGTAATCACGAAGAATGAGTTCCCATCTGGACAAAGATTCTTTCCGCTGTTTTTTGGGGCTTCGGCGGATGTTACACAACCTTATGAAGATCAGCTCCACTAGACACTGTGCCAACTCATCCACCCGTTCCATTCCAGGAATGCGGTGCTCGTCAACAGCCTGGTTCACGTGTTCTTTTCTGTGCCGGGTCCAAACAAAGAGCGTTTCAGGTCCTTCGCTGACCGCACAAAAGCCGGCATCAGCCGGCACCCAAGCGCCTGCGTTGGTGGTATAGTGGTGAGCATAGCTGCCTTCCAAGCAGTTGACCCGGGTTCGATTCCCGGCCAACGCATCGCTTTTGGCTCAAGCTTACTGGAGCTGGAGCAAAATAAAAACGGGTCTCCCCGTCGGGGAATCGAACCCCGGTCTTCCGCGTGACAGGCGGAGATACTGTCCACTATACTAACGAGGAGCTGCGGTTGCAGGCCGTCGCCCCGATCGGTGCCTCGAAAAGACTTTTACCATGCCCACATATGCTTCTGAGCATGGCATTGGGGCTGTACTACTTCAGGAAGGTCAAGGGCAGATCCAACCAATTGCCTACAGTAGTTTCTTGCCGAAGGTCCCATATGGTCTAGCGGTCAGGATTCCTGGTTTTCACCCAGGCGGCCCGGGTTCGACTCCCGGTATGGGAAGCTCGGCTTGTGTTTGCTTCCCTCGTCGAACAGCCAGCGCGTCTGTCTGCGGCAGAAGCATTTTTAGCCAGCAGTCTTTAACATTTTACCCATGCATTATTTCTTTACCAAACCTCTTTCAAATGATTAAAGGCATCGTAGGGAACAGATAGACACCAAACACAATATGAAATGGCTAAATCATCGTCCATGCATTTGCAAGATGTCGTTGAAGCGGTCGTCCGCGAGCCCTTGCTGGAGCAAAACAATTTTGTGTGGGTCGTTGGGCAGCAGCAAAGGACGCGGCCTCCCCGTCGGGGAATCGAACCCCGGTCTTCCGCGTGACAGGCGGAGATACTGTCCACTATACTAACGAGGAGCTGTCTAGCGGTCAGGATTCCAGCCAGCGCGTCTGTCTGCGGCAGAAGCATTTTTAGCCAGCAGTGGCGCTGCAGCAACCTGATAGGTTGTGGTTCCTTTCCCCAGCTGCGTGCCTTCGATAGCTCAGCTGGTAGAGCGGAGGACTGTAGGTGGAGAGTTAGCAATCCTTAGGTCGCTGGTTCGACTCCGGCTCGAAGGAGGTCTTTTTCACACGCAAACACTTTTGTGGCCGCGCCTGAGTTTTGGAAGCGTAAAAGCGCATTCCCTGACCGGGAATCGAACCCGGGCCGCGGCGGTGAGAGCGCCGAATCCTAACCACTAGACCACCAGGGAAGGGCTGTTTGTCCCGCCCCCTCAAGCCTGGCTGTGGGCCCCTACCTGAGTTCGCTGCAACCGCTCAAGCAAGAGTCGAACCTAGAATCCTTTTGTTAAGGTTTAATATCAACTTGCCAAAGGGTTAAAGACTCTAGCTTGTGCCCACAGCCAAAGGTTAGCATTGTCAGAAGTGGGATTCGAGCCCTGCCAAAGAACATGCCTCGTTGGCGCAGTTAGGCAGCGCGTCAGTCTCATAATCTGAAGGTCGTGAGTTCGAGCCTCACACGGGGCAGGGTGGTTCCTTTTGGCGCACGAGAGCCTTTAGACGAAAGAGCGCTTTCCTTTATTCCCTTTCGTGTGATTGTCCATTACTCCTGCGGCCAAAAGGCTCTTCAGCTCCTCTCTAGGGCAGACAGCATGAGATTCTGAGAAAATCTGTGTCATGTCAAGTAGTTTCCCTGAATCTCATTAAATGAAACTGCATTCAATTTTACGGCGTCCTCTGAAAGCGTTGGACGTGCAATGCAATTGAAATCCAGTGTTTTAGTAGGCCTAGTGTCGTATAAACGCAGTCATAGTATCCCTCTCGTGTTCGTGTGATGCGTGGCAGTGTTGTTGCAGTGCTTTTGTTCAGGATTAATATCAGCTTGCCAAAGGGTTAAAGACTCTAGCTTGAGCCCACAGCCAAAGGTTAGCATTGTCAGAAGTGGGATTCGAACCCACGCCTCCAGGGGAGACTGCGACCTGAACGCAGCGCCTTAGACCGCTCGGCCATCCTGACACAAGGGCTGAGGGTGAGCAGTATTTTCGGAGCTCCACCGAATGGCAGATGATCTGGAAGCTAGTGCTTCACCGCTCAGCCCAGCCAAAGCAAAAAAGAAAGAGCGCTTTCCTTTATTCCCTTTCATGTGATTGTCCATTTCTCCAGGCGACACCAAACACGTTTGCTAGATTCTATAGCCTTTGTGTCGAACCAGGATCTCCCCGTGTACTCGCTTCCAGTAGCCGGTAACATGAAGGACCCGTTCTAGTGTCGGCTTGCTATGCCATTCCCGCCCCCTGGGCCGGATACAAGCATCCATTGCTCCAGCGAGTTCCCCACCTGGCGAACCCTGTCGAGTTCCTCCACCTCCCCCTGTGGCTTGGACATTGGAGCGGCATAATGATGGGGAGATGACGAGGAAGTAAGTGCAGGTGAGGAAACAGGAGGATCATGGGTAATGGAGTCCGGGAACAGAGGGAACCGTGACAATTACTGTTTTTGCTGTATTTTGATCAAATAAATGAAGCCTTGGTGAGCAGGTGAGCTTTTAAAAACATTTAAAAATCTTACAGTTCAAAAACTTTTGACTGGTAGTGTATATAAATATATATAATAGTTTATTGTTGTTTAATATTTATTTTATATTCCCATATGTATTATAGTGTATGTATACATATCCTTATACATACTCACATATACACATTTTGGTATTTTACTTAATATTGTTTCCTCTACACATAAACTTTTCTATTATAATAATAATAATAATAATATAGGATAAAAAGTGCACAGTATAATACTTTAACCATTAAATATGGCTGGAAGTTAAAGAAAAGAACAGAGCCAACCAAGAGAGCAAAATGATTGTATCACACAGAAACAAGTGTGTTATTTTCTCATATTCAGTAACCACTGCTCCTTAGTAATTGTTTCTTTATTTGGGAAAAATATTTTGCCTTTGTACTGGCTATGGCCAGTTTCTTGAGTACGAAATTGGCCACACTTTCTGCACGTATTTGCTTTTACAGTACGATTGTATGACCGTTTGGTTGGGGTGGCTTTGTCAGGTGGGTCAGAGGAAATGGCTCCAGGGTTAATGCTGGAAAATGGGGCTGGGCAGGGCAACAGTAACATCTGAGACACAACAGGGGCAGAGGGTGTGTCAGGAACCAATGGGTGTGGTGCTGTCGGCCTGGGATAAATTGTCCTTAGCTGGCTGAACGTGGCTGAACGCTAAGGGTGTAAGGCTGATGGCTCAAATGAAGTTGCTGTGGCAGATGTACAGGCAGCTGAGGGCTGGATCTTTCTAATCTTTGTTTTTGCCTGTCCAGCTGTGTCTGGTGGCATCTGGTAGTTATGCAACTGGTGACTATATTGTGGTGGCACAACAGGCTGTACTCGTGCTGGAGGCAGAGCATCCAGTGCCACTGGACGTGCCTCTGGAAGCTCCAGCCCTTGCAACAGCACTGAGACCTCCTGACCCTTTAAGCGTTCATTGTGCCACGTTGTAAGGGTCCTCTGGTTTACCTCAACTAACTGAAGGGTTGTTTCGCTCATTAGCTGCCGAATTCTTCTGTAATCACGAAGAATGAGTTCCCATCTGGACAAAGATTCTTTCCGCTGTTTTTTGGGGCTTCGGCGGATGTTACACAACCTTATGAAGATCAGCTCCACTAGACACTGTGCCAACTCATCCACCCGTTCCATTCCAGGAATGCGGTGCTCGTCAACAGCCTGGTTCACGTGTTCTTTTCTGTGCCGGGTCCAAACAAAGAGCGTTTCAGGTCCTTCGCTGACCGCACAAAAGCCGGCATCAGCCGGCACCCAAGCGCCTGCGTTGGTGGTATAGTGGTGAGCATAGCTGCCTTCCAAGCAGTTGACCCGGGTTCGATTCCCGGCCAACGCATCGCTTTTGGCTCAAGCTTACTGGAGCTGGAGCAAAATAAAAACGGGTCTCCCCGTCGGGGAATCGAACCCCGGTCTTCCGCGTGACAGGCGGAGATACTGTCCACTATACTAACGAGGAGCTGCGGTTGCAGGCCGTCGCCCCGATCGGTGCCTCGAAAAGACTTTTACCATGCCCACATATGCTTCTGAGCATGGCATTGGGGCTGTACTACTTCAGGAAGGTCAAGGGCAGATCCAACCAATTGCCTACAGTAGTTTCTTGCCGAAGGTCCCATATGGTCTAGCGGTCAGGATTCCTGGTTTTCACCCAGGCGGCCCGGGTTCGACTCCCGGTATGGGAAGCTCGGCTTGTGTTTGCTTCCCTCGTCGAACAGCCAGCGCGTCTGTCTGCGGCAGAAGCATTTTTAGCCAGCAGTCTTTAACATTTTACCCATGCATTATTTCTTTACCAAACCTCTTTCAAATGATTAAAGGCATCGTAGGGAACAGATAGACACCAAACACAATATGAAATGGCTAAATCATCGTCCATGCATTTGCAAGATGTCGTTGAAGCGGTCGTCCGCGAGCCCTTGCTGGAGCAAAACAATTTTGTGTGGGTCGTTGGGCAGCAGCAAAGGACGCGGCCTCCCCGTCGGGGAATCGAACCCCGGTCTTCCGCGTGACAGGCGGAGATACTGTCCACTATACTAACGAGGAGCTGTCTAGCGGTCAGGATTCCAGCCAGCGCGTCTGTCTGCGGCAGAAGCATTTTTAGCCAGCAGTGGCGCTGCAGCAACCTGATAGGTTGTGGTTCCTTTCCCCAGCTGCGTGCCTTCGATAGCTCAGCTGGTAGAGCGGAGGACTGTAGGTGGAGAGTTAGCAATCCTTAGGTCGCTGGTTCGACTCCGGCTCGAAGGAGGTCTTTTTCACACGCAAACACTTTTGTGGCCGCGCCTGAGTTTTGGAAGCGTAAAAGCGCATTCCCTGACCGGGAATCGAACCCGGGCCGCGGCGGTGAGAGCGCCGAATCCTAACCACTAGACCACCAGGGAAGGGCTGTTTGTCCCGCCCCCTCAAGCCTGGCTGTGGGCCCCTACCTGAGTTCGCTGCAACCGCTCAAGCAAGAGTCGAACCTAGAATCCTTTTGTTAAGGTTTAATATCAACTTGCCAAAGGGTTAAAGACTCTAGCTTGTGCCCACAGCCAAAGGTTAGCATTGTCAGAAGTGGGATTCGAGCCCTGCCAAAGAACATGCCTCGTTGGCGCAGTTAGGCAGCGCGTCAGTCTCATAATCTGAAGGTCGTGAGTTCGAGCCTCACACGGGGCAGGGTGGTTCCTTTTGGCGCACGAGAGCCTTTAGACGAAAGAGCGCTTTCCTTTATTCCCTTTCGTGTGATTGTCCATTACTCCTGCGGCCAAAAGGCTCTTCAGCTCCTCTCTAGGGCAGACAGCATGAGATTCTGAGAAAATCTGTGTCATGTCAAGTAGTTTCCCTGAATCTCATTAAATGAAACTGCATTCAATTTTACGGCGTCCTCTGAAAGCGTTGGACGTGCAATGCAATTGAAATCCAGTGTTTTAGTAGGCCTAGTGTCGTATAAACGCAGTCATAGTATCCCTCTCGTGTTCGTGTGATGCGTGGCAGTGTTGTTGCAGTGCTTTTGTTCAGGATTAATATCAGCTTGCCAAAGGGTTAAAGACTCTAGCTTGAGCCCACAGCCAAAGGTTAGCATTGTCAGAAGTGGGATTCGAACCCACGCCTCCAGGGGAGACTGCGACCTGAACGCAGCGCCTTAGACCGCTCGGCCATCCTGACACAAGGGCTGAGGGTGAGCAGTATTTTCGGAGCTCCACCGAATGGCAGATGATCTGGAAGCTAGTGCTTCACCGCTCAGCCCAGCCCAGCCAAAGCAAAAAAGAAAGAGCGCTTTCCTTTATTCCCTTTCATGTGATTGTCCATTTCTCCAGGCGACACCAAACACGTTTGCTAGATTCTATAGCCTTTGTGTCGAACCAGGATCTCCCCGTGTACTCGCTTCCAGTAGCCGGTAACATGAAGGACCCGTTCTAGTGTCGGCTTGCTATGCCATTCCCGCCCCCTGGGCCGGATACAAGCATCCATTGCTCCAGCGAGTTCCCCACCTGGCGAACCCTGTCGAGTTCCTCCACCTCCCCCTGTGGCTTGGACATTGGAGCGGCATAATGATGGGGAGATGACGAGGAAGTAAGTGCAGGTGAGGAAACAGGAGGATCATGGGTAATGGAGTCCGGGAACAGAGGGAACCGTGACAATTACTGTTTTTGCTGTATTTTGATCAAATAAATGAAGCCTTGGTGAGCAGGTGAGCTTTTAAAAACATTTAAAAATCTTACAGTTCAAAAACTTTTGACTGGTAGTGTATATAAATATATATAATAGTTTATTGTTGTTTAATATTTATTTTATATTCCCATATGTATTATAGTGTATGTATACATATCCTTATACATACTCACATATACACATTTTGGTATTTTACTTAATATTGTTTCCTCTACACATAAACTTTTCTATTATAATAATAATAATAATAATAATAATATAAGATAAAAAGTGCACAGTATAATACTTTAACCATTAAATATGGCTGGAAGTTAAAGAAAAGAACAGAGCCAACCAAGAGAGCAAAATGATTGTATCACACAGAAACAAGTGTGTTATTTTCTCATATTCAGTAACCACTGCTCCTTAGTAATTGTTTCTTTATTTGGGAAAAATATTTTGCCTTTGTACTGGCTATGGCCAGTTTCTTGAGTACGAAATTGGCCACACTTTCTGCACGTATTTGCTTTTACAGTACGATTGTATGACCGTTTGGTTGGGGTGGCTTTGTCAGGTGGGTCAGAGGAAATGGCTCCAGGGTTAATGCTGGAAAATGGGGCTGGGCAGGGCAACAGTAACATCTGAGACACAACAGGGGCAGAGGGTGTGTCAGGAACCAATGGGTGTGGTGCTGTCGGCCTGGGATAAATTGTCCTTAGCTGGCTGAACGTGGCTGAACGCTAAGGGTGTAAGGCTGATGGCTCAAATGAAGTTGCTGTGGCAGATGTACAGGCAGCTGAGGGCTGGATCTTTCTAATCTTTGTTTTTGCCTGTCCAGCTGTGTCTGGTGGCATCTGGTAGTTATGCAACTGGTGACTATATTGTGGTGGCACAACAGGCTGTACTCGTGCTGGAGGCAGAGCATCCAGTGCCACTGGACGTGCCTCTGGAAGCTCCAGCCCTTGCAACAGCACTGAGACCTCCTGACCCTTTAAGCGTTCATTGTGCCACGTTGTAAGGGTCCTCTGGTTTACCTCAACTAACTGAAGGGTTGTTTCGCTCATTAGCTGCCGAATTCTTCTGTAATCACGAAGAATGAGTTCCCATCTGGACAAAGATTCTTTCCGCTGTTTTTTGGGGCTTCGGCGGATGTTACACAACCTTATGAAGATCAGCTCCACTAGACACTGTGCCAACTCATCCACCCGTTCCATTCCAGGAATGCGGTGCTCGTCAACAGCCTGGTTCACGTGTTCTTTTCTGTGCCGGGTCCAAACAAAGAGCGTTTCAGGTCCTTCGCTGACCGCACAAAAGCCGGCATCAGCCGGCACCCAAGCGCCTGCGTTGGTGGTATAGTGGTGAGCATAGCTGCCTTCCAAGCAGTTGACCCGGGTTCGATTCCCGGCCAACGCATCGCTTTTGGCTCAAGCTTACTGGAGCTGGAGCAAAATAAAAACGGGTCTCCCCGTCGGGGAATCGAACCCCGGTCTTCCGCGTGACAGGCGGAGATACTGTCCACTATACTAACGAGGAGCTGCGGTTGCAGGCCGTCGCCCCGATCGGTGCCTCGAAAAGACTTTTACCATGCCCACATATGCTTCTGAGCATGGCATTGGGGCTGTACTACTTCAGGAAGGTCAAGGGCAGATCCAACCAATTGCCTACAGTAGTTTCTTGCCGAAGGTCCCATATGGTCTAGCGGTCAGGATTCCTGGTTTTCACCCAGGCGGCCCGGGTTCGACTCCCGGTATGGGAAGCTCGGCTTGTGTTTGCTTCCCTCGTCGAACAGCCAGCGCGTCTGTCTGCGGCAGAAGCATTTTTAGCCAGCAGTCTTTAACATTTTACCCATGCATTATTTCTTTACCAAACCTCTTTCAAATGATTAAAGGCATCGTAGGGAACAGATAGACACCAAACACAATATGAAATGGCTAAATCATCGTCCATGCATTTGCAAGATGTCGTTGAAGCGGTCGTCCGCGAGCCCTTGCTGGAGCAAAACAATTTTGTGTGGGTCGTTGGGCAGCAGCAAAGGACGCGGCCTCCCCGTCGGGGAATCGAACCCCGGTCTTCCGCGTGACAGGCGGAGATACTGTCCACTATACTAACGAGGAGCTGTCTAGCGGTCAGGATTCCAGCCAGCGCGTCTGTCTGCGGCAGAAGCATTTTTAGCCAGCAGTGGCGCTGCAGCAACCTGATAGGTTGTGGTTCCTTTCCCCAGCTGCGTGCCTTCGATAGCTCAGCTGGTAGAGCGGAGGACTGTAGGTGGAGAGTTAGCAATCCTTAGGTCGCTGGTTCGACTCCGGCTCGAAGGAGGTCTTTTTCACACGCAAACACTTTTGTGGCCGCGCCTGAGTTTTGGAAGCGTAAAAGCGCATTCCCTGACCGGGAATCGAACCCGGGCCGCGGCGGTGAGAGCGCCGAATCCTAACCACTAGACCACCAGGGAAGGGCTGTTTGTCCCGCCCCCTCAAGCCTGGCTGTGGGCCCCTACCTGAGTTCGCTGCAACCGCTCAAGCAAGAGTCGAACCTAGAATCCTTTTGTTAAGGTTTAATATCAACTTGCCAAAGGGTTAAAGACTCTAGCTTGTGCCCACAGCCAAAGGTTAGCATTGTCAGAAGTGGGATTCGAGCCCTGCCAAAGAACATGCCTCGTTGGCGCAGTTAGGCAGCGCGTCAGTCTCATAATCTGAAGGTCGTGAGTTCGAGCCTCACACGGGGCAGGGTGGTTCCTTTTGGCGCACGAGAGCCTTTAGACGAAAGAGCGCTTTCCTTTATTCCCTTTCGTGTGATTGTCCATTACTCCTGCGGCCAAAAGGCTCTTCAGCTCCTCTCTAGGGCAGACAGCATGAGATTCTGAGAAAATCTGTGTCATGTCAAGTAGTTTCCCTGAATCTCATTAAATGAAACTGCATTCAATTTTACGGCGTCCTCTGAAAGCGTTGGACGTGCAATGCAATTGAAATCCAGTGTTTTAGTAGGCCTAGTGTCGTATAAACGCAGTCATAGTATCCCTCTCGTGTTCGTGTGATGCGTGGCAGTGTTGTTGCAGTGCTTTTGTTCAGGATTAATATCAGCTTGCCAAAGGGTTAAAGACTCTAGCTTGAGCCCACAGCCAAAGGTTAGCATTGTCAGAAGTGGGATTCGAACCCACGCCTCCAGGGGAGACTGCGACCTGAACGCAGCGCCTTAGACCGCTCGGCCATCCTGACACAAGGGCTGAGGGTGAGCAGTATTTTCGGAGCTCCACCGAATGGCAGATGATCTGGAAGCTAGTGCTTCACCGCTCAGCCCAGCCCAGCCAAAGCAAAAAAGAAAGAGCGCTTTCCTTTATTCCCTTTCATGTGATTGTCCATTTCTCCAGGCGACACCAAACACGTTTGCTAGATTCTATAGCCTTTGTGTCGAACCAGGATCTCCCCGTGTACTCGCTTCCAGTAGCCGGTAACATGAAGGACCCGTTCTAGTGTCGGCTTGCTATGCCATTCCCGCCCCCTGGGCCGGATACAAGCATCCATTGCTCCAGCGAGTTCCCCACCTGGCGAACCCTGTCGAGTTCCTCCACCTCCCCCTGTGGCTTGGACATTGGAGCGGCATAATGATGGGGAGATGACGAGGAAGTAAGTGCAGGTGAGGAAACAGGAGGATCATGGGTAATGGAGTCCGGGAACAGAGGGAACCGTGACAATTACTGTTTTTGCTGTATTTTGATCAAATAAATGAAGCCTTGGTGAGCAGGTGAGCTTTTAAAAACATTTAAAAATCTTACAGTTCAAAAACTTTTGACTGGTAGTGTATATAAATATATATAATAGTTTATTGTTGTTTAATATTTATTTTATATTCCCATATGTATTATAGTGTATGTATACATATCCTTATACATACTCACATATACACATTTTGGTATTTTACTTAATATTGTTTCCTCTACACATAAACTTTTCTATTATAATAATAATAATAATAATAATAATATAAGATAAAAAGTGCACAGTATAATACTTTAACCATTAAATATGGCTGGAAGTTAAAGAAAAGAACAGAGCCAACCAAGAGAGCAAAATGATTGTATCACACAGAAACAAGTGTGTTATTTTCTCATATTCAGTAACCACTGCTCCTTAGTAATTGTTTCTTTATTTGGGAAAAATATTTTGCCTTTGTACTGGCTATGGCCAGTTTCTTGAGTACGAAATTGGCCACACTTTCTGCACGTATTTGCTTTTACAGTACGATTGTATGACCGTTTGGTTGGGGTGGCTTTGTCAGGTGGGTCAGAGGAAATGGCTCCAGGGTTAATGCTGGAAAATGGGGCTGGGCAGGGCAACAGTAACATCTGAGACACAACAGGGGCAGAGGGTGTGTCAGGAACCAATGGGTGTGGTGCTGTCGGCCTGGGATAAATTGTCCTTAGCTGGCTGAACGTGGCTGAACGCTAAGGGTGTAAGGCTGATGGCTCAAATGAAGTTGCTGTGGCAGATGTACAGGCAGCTGAGGGCTGGATCTTTCTAATCTTTGTTTTTGCCTGTCCAGCTGTGTCTGGTGGCATCTGGTAGTTATGCAACTGGTGACTATATTGTGGTGGCACAACAGGCTGTACTCGTGCTGGAGGCAGAGCATCCAGTGCCACTGGACGTGCCTCTGGAAGCTCCAGCCCTTGCAACAGCACTGAGACCTCCTGACCCTTTAAGCGTTCATTGTGCCACGTTGTAAGGGTCCTCTGGTTTACCTCAACTAACTGAAGGGTTGTTTCGCTCATTAGCTGCCGAATTCTTCTGTAATCACGAAGAATGAGTTCCCATCTGGACAAAGATTCTTTCCGCTGTTTTTTGGGGCTTCGGCGGATGTTACACAACCTTATGAAGATCAGCTCCACTAGACACTGTGCCAACTCATCCACCCGTTCCATTCCAGGAATGCGGTGCTCGTCAACAGCCTGGTTCACGTGTTCTTTTCTGTGCCGGGTCCAAACAAAGAGCGTTTCAGGTCCTTCGCTGACCGCACAAAAGCCGGCATCAGCCGGCACCCAAGCGCCTGCGTTGGTGGTATAGTGGTGAGCATAGCTGCCTTCCAAGCAGTTGACCCGGGTTCGATTCCCGGCCAACGCATCGCTTTTGGCTCAAGCTTACTGGAGCTGGAGCAAAATAAAAACGGGTCTCCCCGTCGGGGAATCGAACCCCGGTCTTCCGCGTGACAGGCGGAGATACTGTCCACTATACTAACGAGGAGCTGCGGTTGCAGGCCGTCGCCCCGATCGGTGCCTCGAAAAGACTTTTACCATGCCCACATATGCTTCTGAGCATGGCATTGGGGCTGTACTACTTCAGGAAGGTCAAGGGCAGATCCAACCAATTGCCTACAGTAGTTTCTTGCCGAAGGTCCCATATGGTCTAGCGGTCAGGATTCCTGGTTTTCACCCAGGCGGCCCGGGTTCGACTCCCGGTATGGGAAGCTCGGCTTGTGTTTGCTTCCCTCGTCGAACAGCCAGCGCGTCTGTCTGCGGCAGAAGCATTTTTAGCCAGCAGTCTTTAACATTTTACCCATGCATTATTTCTTTACCAAACCTCTTTCAAATGATTAAAGGCATCGTAGGGAACAGATAGACACCAAACACAATATGAAATGGCTAAATCATCGTCCATGCATTTGCAAGATGTCGTTGAAGCGGTCGTCCGCGAGCCCTTGCTGGAGCAAAACAATTTTGTGTGGGTCGTTGGGCAGCAGCAAAGGACGCGGCCTCCCCGTCGGGGAATCGAACCCCGGTCTTCCGCGTGACAGGCGGAGATACTGTCCACTATACTAACGAGGAGCTGTCTAGCGGTCAGGATTCCAGCCAGCGCGTCTGTCTGCGGCAGAAGCATTTTTAGCCAGCAGTGGCGCTGCAGCAACCTGATAGGTTGTGGTTCCTTTCCCCAGCTGCGTGCCTTCGATAGCTCAGCTGGTAGAGCGGAGGACTGTAGGTGGAGAGTTAGCAATCCTTAGGTCGCTGGTTCGACTCCGGCTCGAAGGAGGTCTTTTTCACACGCAAACACTTTTGTGGCCGCGCCTGAGTTTTGGAAGCGTAAAAGCGCATTCCCTGACCGGGAATCGAACCCGGGCCGCGGCGGTGAGAGCGCCGAATCCTAACCACTAGACCACCAGGGAAGGGCTGTTTGTCCCGCCCCCTCAAGCCTGGCTGTGGGCCCCTACCTGAGTTCGCTGCAACCGCTCAAGCAAGAGTCGAACCTAGAATCCTTTTGTTAAGGTTTAATATCAACTTGCCAAAGGGTTAAAGACTCTAGCTTGTGCCCACAGCCAAAGGTTAGCATTGTCAGAAGTGGGATTCGAGCCCTGCCAAAGAACATGCCTCGTTGGCGCAGTTAGGCAGCGCGTCAGTCTCATAATCTGAAGGTCGTGAGTTCGAGCCTCACACGGGGCAGGGTGGTTCCTTTTGGCGCACGAGAGCCTTTAGACGAAAGAGCGCTTTCCTTTATTCCCTTTCGTGTGATTGTCCATTACTCCTGCGGCCAAAAGGCTCTTCAGCTCCTCTCTAGGGCAGACAGCATGAGATTCTGAGAAAATCTGTGTCATGTCAAGTAGTTTCCCTGAATCTCATTAAATGAAACTGCATTCAATTTTACGGCGTCCTCTGAAAGCGTTGGACGTGCAATGCAATTGAAATCCAGTGTTTTAGTAGGCCTAGTGTCGTATAAACGCAGTCATAGTATCCCTCTCGTGTTCGTGTGATGCGTGGCAGTGTTGTTGCAGTGCTTTTGTTCAGGATTAATATCAGCTTGCCAAAGGGTTAAAGACTCTAGCTTGAGCCCACAGCCAAAGGTTAGCATTGTCAGAAGTGGGATTCGAACCCACGCCTCCAGGGGAGACTGCGACCTGAACGCAGCGCCTTAGACCGCTCGGCCATCCTGACACAAGGGCTGAGGGTGAGCAGTATTTTCGGAGCTCCACCGAATGGCAGATGATCTGGAAGCTAGTGCTTCACCGCTCAGCCAGCCCAGCCAAAGCAAAAAAGAAAGAGCGCTTTCCTTTATTCCCTTTCATGTGATTGTCCATTTCTCCAGGCGACACCAAACACGTTTGCTAGATTCTATAGCCTTTGTGTCGAACCAGGATCTCCCCGTGTACTCGCTTCCAGTAGCCGGTAACATGAAGGACCCGTTCTAGTGTCGGCTTGCTATGCCATTCCCGCCCCCTGGGCCGGATACAAGCATCCATTGCTCCAGCGAGTTCCCCACCTGGCGAACCCTGTCGAGTTCCTCCACCTCCCCCTGTGGCTTGGACATTGGAGCGGCATAATGATGGGGAGATGACGAGGAAGTAAGTGCAGGTGAGGAAACAGGAGGATCATGGGTAATGGAGTCCGGGAACAGAGGGAACCGTGACAATTACTGTTTTTGCTGTATTTTGATCAAATAAATGAAGCCTTGGTGAGCAGGTGAGCTTTTAAAAACATTTAAAAATCTTACAGTTCAAAAACTTTTGACTGGTAGTGTATATAAATATATATAATAGTTTATTGTTGTTTAATATTTATTTTATATTCCCATATGTATTATAGTGTATGTATACATATCCTTATACATACTCACATATACACATTTTGGTATTTTACTTAATATTGTTTCCTCTACACATAAACTTTTCTATTATAATAATAATAATAATAATAATAATAATATAAGATAAAAAGTGCACAGTATAATACTTTAACCATTAAATATGGCTGGAAGTTAAAGAAAAGAACAGAGCCAACCAAGAGAGCAAAATGATTGTATCACACAGAAACAAGTGTGTTATTTTCTCATATTCAGTAACCACTGCTCCTTAGTAATTGTTTCTTTATTTGGGAAAAATATTTTGCCTTTGTACTGGCTATGGCCAGTTTCTTGAGTACGAAATTGGCCACACTTTCTGCACGTATTTGCTTTTACAGTACGATTGTATGACCGTTTGGTTGGGGTGGCTTTGTCAGGTGGGTCAGAGGAAATGGCTCCAGGGTTAATGCTGGAAAATGGGGCTGGGCAGGGCAACAGTAACATCTGAGACACAACAGGGGCAGAGGGTGTGTCAGGAACCAATGGGTGTGGTGCTGTCGGCCTGGGATAAATTGTCCTTAGCTGGCTGAACGTGGCTGAACGCTAAGGGTGTAAGGCTGATGGCTCAAATGAAGTTGCTGTGGCAGATGTACAGGCAGCTGAGGGCTGGATCTTTCTAATCTTTGTTTTTGCCTGTCCAGCTGTGTCTGGTGGCATCTGGTAGTTATGCAACTGGTGACTATATTGTGGTGGCACAACAGGCTGTACTCGTGCTGGAGGCAGAGCATCCAGTGCCACTGGACGTGCCTCTGGAAGCTCCAGCCCTTGCAACAGCACTGAGACCTCCTGACCCTTTAAGCGTTCATTGTGCCACGTTGTAAGGGTCCTCTGGTTTACCTCAACTAACTGAAGGGTTGTTTCGCTCATTAGCTGCCGAATTCTTCTGTAATCACGAAGAATGAGTTCCCATCTGGACAAAGATTCTTTCCGCTGTTTTTTGGGGCTTCGGCGGATGTTACACAACCTTATGAAGATCAGCTCCACTAGACACTGTGCCAACTCATCCACCCGTTCCATTCCAGGAATGCGGTGCTCGTCAACAGCCTGGTTCACGTGTTCTTTTCTGTGCCGGGTCCAAACAAAGAGCGTTTCAGGTCCTTCGCTGACCGCACAAAAGCCGGCATCAGCCGGCACCCAAGCGCCTGCGTTGGTGGTATAGTGGTGAGCATAGCTGCCTTCCAAGCAGTTGACCCGGGTTCGATTCCCGGCCAACGCATCGCTTTTGGCTCAAGCTTACTGGAGCTGGAGCAAAATAAAAACGGGTCTCCCCGTCGGGGAATCGAACCCCGGTCTTCCGCGTGACAGGCGGAGATACTGTCCACTATACTAACGAGGAGCTGCGGTTGCAGGCCGTCGCCCCGATCGGTGCCTCGAAAAGACTTTTACCATGCCCACATATGCTTCTGAGCATGGCATTGGGGCTGTACTACTTCAGGAAGGTCAAGGGCAGATCCAACCAATTGCCTACAGTAGTTTCTTGCCGAAGGTCCCATATGGTCTAGCGGTCAGGATTCCTGGTTTTCACCCAGGCGGCCCGGGTTCGACTCCCGGTATGGGAAGCTCGGCTTGTGTTTGCTTCCCTCGTCGAACAGCCAGCGCGTCTGTCTGCGGCAGAAGCATTTTTAGCCAGCAGTCTTTAACATTTTACCCATGCATTATTTCTTTACCAAACCTCTTTCAAATGATTAAAGGCATCGTAGGGAACAGATAGACACCAAACACAATATGAAATGGCTAAATCATCGTCCATGCATTTGCAAGATGTCGTTGAAGCGGTCGTCCGCGAGCCCTTGCTGGAGCAAAACAATTTTGTGTGGGTCGTTGGGCAGCAGCAAAGGACGCGGCCTCCCCGTCGGGGAATCGAACCCCGGTCTTCCGCGTGACAGGCGGAGATACTGTCCACTATACTAACGAGGAGCTGTCTAGCGGTCAGGATTCCAGCCAGCGCGTCTGTCTGCGGCAGAAGCATTTTTAGCCAGCAGTGGCGCTGCAGCAACCTGATAGGTTGTGGTTCCTTTCCCCAGCTGCGTGCCTTCGATAGCTCAGCTGGTAGAGCGGAGGACTGTAGGTGGAGAGTTAGCAATCCTTAGGTCGCTGGTTCGACTCCGGCTCGAAGGAGGTCTTTTTCACACGCAAACACTTTCGTGGCCGCGCCTGAGTTTTGGAAGCGTAAAAGCGCATTCCCTGACCGGGAATCGAACCCGGGCCGCGGCGGTGAGAGCGCCGAATCCTAACCACTAGACCACCAGGGAAGGGCTGTTTGTCCCGCCCCCTCAAGCCTGGCTGTGGGCCCCTACCTGAGTTCGCTGCAACCGCTCAAGCAAGAGTCGAACCTAGAATCCTTTTGTTAAGGTTTAATATCAACTTGCCAAAGGGTTAAAGACTCTAGCTTGTGCCCACAGCCAAAGGTTAGCATTGTCAGAAGTGGGATTCGAGCCCTGCCAAAGAACATGCCTCGTTGGCGCAGTTAGGCAGCGCGTCAGTCTCATAATCTGAAGGTCGTGAGTTCGAGCCTCACACGGGGCAGGGTGGTTCCTTTTGGCGCACGAGAGCCTTTAGACGAAAGAGCGCTTTCCTTTATTCCCTTTCGTGTGATTGTCCATTACTCCTGCGGCCAAAAGGCTCTTCAGCTCCTCTCTAGGGCAGACAGCATGAGATTCTGAGAAAATCTGTGTCATGTCAAGTAGTTTCCCTGAATCTCATTAAATGAAACTGCATTCAATTTTACGGCGTCCTCTGAAAGCGTTGGACGTGCAATGCAATTGAAATCCAGTGTTTTAGTAGGCCTAGTGTCGTATAAACGCAGTCATAGTATCCCTCTCGTGTTCGTGTGATGCGTGGCAGTGTTGTTGCAGTGCTTTTGTTCAGGATTAATATCAGCTTGCCAAAGGGTTAAAGACTCTAGCTTGAGCCCACAGCCAAAGGTTAGCATTGTCAGAAGTGGGATTCGAACCCACGCCTCCAGGGGAGACTGCGACCTGAACGCAGCGCCTTAGACCGCTCGGCCATCCTGACACAAGGGCTGAGGGTGAGCAGTATTTTCGGAGCTCCACCGAATGGCAGATGATCTGGAAGCTAGTGCTTCACCGCTCAGCCCAGCCAAAGCAAAAAAGAAAGAGCGCTTTCCTTTATTCCCTTTCATGTGATTGTCCATTTCTCCAGGCGACACCAAACACGTTTGCTAGATTCTATAGCCTTTGTGTCGAACCAGGATCTCCCCGTGTACTCGCTTCCAGTAGCCGGTAACATGAAGGACCCGTTCTAGTGTCGGCTTGCTATGCCATTCCCGCCCCCTGGGCCGGATACAAGCATCCATTGCTCCAGCGAGTTCCCCACCTGGCGAACCCTGTCGAGTTCCTCCACCTCCCCCTGTGGCTTGGACATTGGAGCGGCATAATGATGGGGAGATGACGAGGAAGTAAGTGCAGGTGAGGAAACAGGAGGATCATGGGTAATGGAGTCCGGGAACAGAGGGAACCGTGACAATTACTGTTTTTGCTGTATTTTGATCAAATAAATGAAGCCTTGGTGAGCAGGTGAGCTTTTAAAAACATTTAAAAATCTTACAGTTCAAAAACTTTTGACTGGTAGTGTATATAAATATATATAATAGTTTATTGTTGTTTAATATTTATTTTATATTCCCATATGTATTATAGTGTATGTATACATATCCTTATACATACTCACATATACACATTTTGGTATTTTACTTAATATTGTTTCCTCTACACATAAACTTTTCTATTATAATAATAATAATAATAATAATATAAGATAAAAAGTGCACAGTATAATACTTTAACCATTAAATATGGCTGGAAGTTAAAGAAAAGAACAGAGCCAACCAAGAGAGCAAAATGATTGTATCACACAGAAACAAGTGTGTTATTTTCTCATATTCAGTAACCACTGCTCCTTAGTAATTGTTTCTTTATTTGGGAAAAATATTTTGCCTTTGTACTGGCTATGGCCAGTTTCTTGAGTACGAAATTGGCCACACTTTCTGCACGTATTTGCTTTTACAGTACGATTGTATGACCGTTTGGTTGGGGTGGCTTTGTCAGGTGGGTCAGAGGAAATGGCTCCAGGGTTAATGCTGGAAAATGGGGCTGGGCAGGGCAACAGTAACATCTGAGACACAACAGGGGCAGAGGGTGTGTCAGGAACCAATGGGTGTGGTGCTGTCGGCCTGGGATAAATTGTCCTTAGCTGGCTGAACGTGGCTGAACGCTAAGGGTGTAAGGCTGATGGCTCAAATGAAGTTGCTGTGGCAGATGTACAGGCAGCTGAGGGCTGGATCTTTCTAATCTTTGTTTTTGCCTGTCCAGCTGTGTCTGGTGGCATCTGGTAGTTATGCAACTGGTGACTATATTGTGGTGGCACAACAGGCTGTACTCGTGCTGGAGGCAGAGCATCCAATGCCACTGGACGTGCCTCTGGAAGCTCCAGCCCTTGCAACAGCACTGAGACCTCCTGACCCTTTAAGCGTTCATTGTGCCACGTTGTAAGGGTCCTCTGGTTTACCTCAACTAACTGAAGGGTTGTTTCGCTCATTAGCTGCCGAATTCTTCTGTAATCACGAAGAATGAGTTCCCATCTGGACAAAGATTCTTTCCGCTGTTTTTTGGGGCTTCGGCGGATGTTACACAACCTTATGAAGATCAGCTCCACTAGACACTGTGCCAACTCATCCACCCGTTCCATTCCAGGAATGCGGTGCTCGTCAACAGCCTGGTTCACGTGTTCTTTTCTGTGCCGGGTCCAAACAAAGAGCGTTTCAGGTCCTTCGCTGACCGCACAAAAGCCGGCATCAGCCGGCACCCAAGCGCCTGCGTTGGTGGTATAGTGGTGAGCATAGCTGCCTTCCAAGCAGTTGACCCGGGTTCGATTCCCGGCCAACGCATCGCTTTTGGCTCAAGCTTACTGGAGCTGGAGCAAAATAAAAACGGGTCTCCCCGTCGGGGAATCGAACCCCGGTCTTCCGCGTGACAGGCGGAGATACTGTCCACTATACTAACGAGGAGCTGCGGTTGCAGGCCGTCGCCCCGATCGGTGCCTCGAAAAGACTTTTACCATGCCCACATATGCTTCTGAGCATGGCATTGGGGCTGTACTACTTCAGGAAGGTCAAGGGCAGATCCAACCAATTGCCTACAGTAGTTTCTTGCCGAAGGTCCCATATGGTCTAGCGGTCAGGATTCCTGGTTTTCACCCAGGCGGCCCGGGTTCGACTCCCGGTATGGGAAGCTCGGCTTGTGTTTGCTTCCCTCGTCGAACAGCCAGCGCGTCTGTCTGCGGCAGAAGCATTTTTAGCCAGCAGTCTTTAACATTTTACCCATGCATTATTTCTTTACCAAACCTCTTTCAAATGATTAAAGGCATCGTAGGGAACAGATAGACACCAAACACAATATGAAATGGCTAAATCATCGTCCATGCATTTGCAAGATGTCGTTGAAGCGGTCGTCCGCGAGCCCTTGCTGGAGCAAAACAATTTTGTGTGGGTCGTTGGGCAGCAGCAAAGGACGCGGCCTCCCCGTCGGGGAATCGAACCCCGGTCTTCCGCGTGACAGGCGGAGATACTGTCCACTATACTAACGAGGAGCTGTCTAGCGGTCAGGATTCCAGCCAGCGCGTCTGTCTGCGGCAGAAGCATTTTTAGCCAGCAGTGGCGCTGCAGCAACCTGATAGGTTGTGGTTCCTTTCCCCAGCTGCGTGCCTTCGATAGCTCAGCTGGTAGAGCGGAGGACTGTAGGTGGAGAGTTAGCAATCCTTAGGTCGCTGGTTCGACTCCGGCTCGAAGGAGGTCTTTTTCACACGCAAACACTTTTGTGGCCGCGCCTGAGTTTTGGAAGCGTAAAAGCGCATTCCCTGACCGGGAATCGAACCCGGGCCGCGGCGGTGAGAGCGCCGAATCCTAACCACTAGACCACCAGGGAAGGGCTGTTTGTCCCGCCCCCTCAAGCCTGGCTGTGGGCCCCTACCTGAGTTCGCTGCAACCGCTCAAGCAAGAGTCGAACCTAGAATCCTTTTGTTAAGGTTTAATATCAACTTGCCAAAGGGTTAAAGACTCTAGCTTGTGCCCACAGCCAAAGGTTAGCATTGTCAGAAGTGGGATTCGAGCCCTGCCAAAGAACATGCCTCGTTGGCGCAGTTAGGCAGCGCGTCAGTCTCATAATCTGAAGGTCGTGAGTTCGAGCCTCACACGGGGCAGGGTGGTTCCTTTTGGCGCACGAGAGCCTTTAGACGAAAGAGCGCTTTCCTTTATTCCCTTTCGTGTGATTGTCCATTACTCCTGCGGCCAAAAGGCTCTTCAGCTCCTCTCTAGGGCAGACAGCATGAGATTCTGAGAAAATCTGTGTCATGTCAAGTAGTTTCCCTGAATCTCATTAAATGAAACTGCATTCAATTTTACGGCGTCCTCTGAAAGCGTTGGACGTGCAATGCAATTGAAATCCAGTGTTTTAGTAGGCCTAGTGTCGTATAAACGCAGTCATAGTATCCCTCTCGTGTTCGTGTGATGCGTGGCAGTGTTGTTGCAGTGCTTTTGTTCAGGATTAATATCAGCTTGCCAAAGGGTTAAAGACTCTAGCTTGAGCCCACAGCCAAAGGTTAGCATTGTCAGAAGTGGGATTCGAACCCACGCCTCCAGGGGAGACTGCGACCTGAACGCAGCGCCTTAGACCGCTCGGCCATCCTGACACAAGGGCTGAGGGTGAGCAGTATTTTCGGAGCTCCACCGAATGGCAGATGATCTGGAAGCTAGTGCTTCACCGCTCAGCCCAGCCAAAGCAAAAAAGAAAGAGCGCTTTCCTTTATTCCCTTTCATGTGATTGTCCATTTCTCCAGGCGACACCAAACACGTTTGCTAGATTCTATAGCCTTTGTGTCGAACCAGGATCTCCCCGTGTACTCGCTTCCAGTAGCCGGTAACATGAAGGACCCGTTCTAGTGTCGGCTTGCTATGCCATTCCCGCCCCCTGGGCCGGATACAAGCATCCATTGCTCCAGCGAGTTCCCCACCTGGCGAACCCTGTCGAGTTCCTCCACCTCCCCCTGTGGCTTGGACATTGGAGCGGCATAATGATGGGGAGATGACGAGGAAGTAAGTGCAGGTGAGGAAACAGGAGGATCATGGGTAATGGAGTCCGGGAACAGAGGGAACCGTGACAATTACTGTTTTTGCTGTATTTTGATCAAATAAATGAAGCCTTGGTGAGCAGGTGAGCTTTTAAAAACATTTAAAAATCTTACAGTTCAAAAACTTTTGACTGGTAGTGTATATAAATATATATAATAGTTTATTGTTGTTTAATATTTATTTTATATTCCCATATGTATTATAGTGTATGTATACATATCCTTATACATACTCACATATACACATTTTGGTATTTTACTTAATATTGTTTCCTCTACACATAAACTTTTCTATTATAATAATAATAATAATAATAATATAAGATAAAAAGTGCACAGTATAATACTTTAACCATTAAATATGGCTGGAAGTTAAAGAAAAGAACAGAGCCAACCAAGAGAGCAAAATGATTGTATCACACAGAAACAAGTGTGTTATTTTCTCATATTCAGTAACCACTGCTCCTTAGTAATTGTTTCTTTATTTGGGAAAAATATTTTGCCTTTGTACTGGCTATGGCCAGTTTCTTGAGTACGAAATTGGCCACACTTTCTGCACGTATTTGCTTTTACAGTACGATTGTATGACCGTTTGGTTGGGGTGGCTTTGTCAGGTGGGTCAGAGGAAATGGCTCCAGGGTTAATGCTGGAAAATGGGGCTGGGCAGGGCAACAGTAACATCTGAGACACAACAGGGGCAGAGGGTGTGTCAGGAACCAATGGGTGTGGTGCTGTCGGCCTGGGATAAATTGTCCTTAGCTGGCTGAACGTGGCTGAACGCTAAGGGTGTAAGGCTGATGGCTCAAATGAAGTTGCTGTGGCAGATGTACAGGCAGCTGAGGGCTGGATCTTTCTAATCTTTGTTTTTGCCTGTCCAGCTGTGTCTGGTGGCATCTGGTAGTTATGCAACTGGTGACTATATTGTGGTGGCACAACAGGCTGTACTCGTGCTGGAGGCAGAGCATCCAGTGCCACTGGACGTGCCTCTGGAAGCTCCAGCCCTTGCAACAGCACTGAGACCTCCTGACCCTTTAAGCGTTCATTGTGCCACGTTGTAAGGGTCCTCTGGTTTACCTCAACTAACTGAAGGGTTGTTTCGCTCATTAGCTGCCGAATTCTTCTGTAATCACGAAGAATGAGTTCCCATCTGGACAAAGATTCTTTCCGCTGTTTTTTGGGGCTTCGGCGGATGTTACACAACCTTATGAAGATCAGCTCCACTAGACACTGTGCCAACTCATCCACCCGTTCCATTCCAGGAATGCGGTGCTCGTCAACAGCCTGGTTCACGTGTTCTTTTCTGTGCCGGGTCCAAACAAAGAGCGTTTCAGGTCCTTCGCTGACCGCACAAAAGCCGGCATCAGCCGGCACCCAAGCGCCTGCGTTGGTGGTATAGTGGTGAGCATAGCTGCCTTCCAAGCAGTTGACCCGGGTTCGATTCCCGGCCAACGCATCGCTTTTGGCTCAAGCTTACTGGAGCTGGAGCAAAATAAAAACGGGTCTCCCCGTCGGGGAATCGAACCCCGGTCTTCCGCGTGACAGGCGGAGATACTGTCCACTATACTAACGAGGAGCTGCGGTTGCAGGCCGTCGCCCCGATCGGTGCCTCGAAAAGACTTTTACCATGCCCACATATGCTTCTGAGCATGGCATTGGGGCTGTACTACTTCAGGAAGGTCAAGGGCAGATCCAACCAATTGCCTACAGTAGTTTCTTGCCGAAGGTCCCATATGGTCTAGCGGTCAGGATTCCTGGTTTTCACCCAGGCGGCCCGGGTTCGACTCCCGGTATGGGAAGCTCGGCTTGTGTTTGCTTCCCTCGTCGAACAGCCAGCGCGTCTGTCTGCGGCAGAAGCATTTTTAGCCAGCAGTCTTTAACATTTTACCCATGCATTATTTCTTTACCAAACCTCTTTCAAATGATTAAAGGCATCGTAGGGAACAGATAGACACCAAACACAATATGAAATGGCTAAATCATCGTCCATGCATTTGCAAGATGTCGTTGAAGCGGTCGTCCGCGAGCCCTTGCTGGAGCAAAACAATTTTGTGTGGGTCGTTGGGCAGCAGCAAAGGACGCGGCCTCCCCGTCGGGGAATCGAACCCCGGTCTTCCGCGTGACAGGCGGAGATACTGTCCACTATACTAACGAGGAGCTGTCTAGCGGTCAGGATTCCAGCCAGCGCGTCTGTCTGCGGCAGAAGCATTTTTAGCCAGCAGTGGCGCTGCAGCAACCTGATAGGTTGTGGTTCCTTTCCCCAGCTGCGTGCCTTCGATAGCTCAGCTGGTAGAGCGGAGGACTGTAGGTGGAGAGTTAGCAATCCTTAGGTCGCTGGTTCGACTCCGGCTCGAAGGAGGTCTTTTTCACACGCAAATACTTTCGTGGCCGCGCCTGAGTTTTGGAAGCGTAAAAGCGCATTCCCTGACCGGGAATCGAACCCGGGCCGCAGCGGTGAGAGCGCCGAATCCTAACCACTAGACCACCAGGGAAGGGCTGTTTGTCCCGCCCCCTCAAGCCTGGCTGTGGGCCCCTACCTGAGTTCGCTGCAACCGCTCAAGCAAGAGTCGAACCTAGAATCCTTTTGTTAAGGTTTAATATCAACTTGCCAAAGGGTTAAAGACTCTAGCTTGTGCCCACAGCCAAAGGTTAGCATTGTCAGAAGTGGGATTCGAGCCCTACCAAAGAACATGCCTCATTGGCGCAGTTAGGCAGCGTGTTTGTCTCATGATCTGAAGGTCGTGAGTTCGAGCCTCACACGTGGCAGGGTGGTGCCTTTTGGTGCACGAGAGCCTTTAGACGAAAGAGCGCTTTCCTTTATTCCCTTTCGTGTGATTGTCCATTTCTCCTGCGGCCAAAAGGCTCTCTGGCTCCTCTCTAGGGCAGACAGCATGAGATTCTGAGAAAATCCGTGTCATTTCAAGTAGTTTTCCTGAATCTCATTAAATGAAACTGCATTCAATTTTACGGTGTCCTCTGAAAGCGTTGGATGTGCAATGCAATTGAAATCCAGTGTTTTAGTAGGCCTAGTGTCATATAAACGCAGTCATAGTATCCCTCTCGTGTTCGTGTAATGCGTGGCAGTGTTGTTGCAGTGCTTTTGTTCAGGATTAATATCAACTTGCCAAAGGGTTAAAGACTCTAGCTTGAGCCCACAGCCAAAGGTTAGCATTGTCAGAAGTGGGATTCGAACCCACGGGCGCCCTGGAGACCTCACACAGGTGCAGGGAGAGGAACGGACGGGCACGGAGGTCTCCAGGGCAGGTCTAGGAGTTCAGGCAGCCATGGCGGGTCAGGAGCCTTGGGAGGCCATGGCGGGTCAGGAGCCGTGGGAGGCCATGGTGGGTCAGGAGCCGTGGGCGGCCATGGCGGGTCTGGAGCCTTAGCAGGCCATGGCGGGACTGGAGCCTCGGCAGGGCATGGCGACACAGAAACCCCGCCCATGAATTCTAGAGCGGGCTTGACGGCTGCTAGAGCGGGCTCGTCGGCTGCTGGAGCGGACTCGGGAACAGCTGGAGCGGACTCGTTGGCATCTGGAGCGGACTCATTGGCAGCTGGAGCGGGCTCGTGAGTAGCTCGTGGAAGCCTGGAGAGGGCTCGTGGAAGGCTGGTGCGGGCTCGTGGAAGGCCGGAGAGGGCTCGAGGAAGGCCGGAGCGGGCTCGTGGAAGGCTGAAGCCGGCTCGTGGAAGGCTGGAGCGGACTCGAGGAAGCCTGGAGCGGGTTCGTGTCTTAACCCATTTTGTGACATGGCTGCAACTGTTGCTACTAGCAGGACGAGCAAAAGCACAAAGCTGGAAAGGAGTGGAATGTGGCACACTAATTGATTTATCTTGATTATCGTATTTTCATAATCATTGGAAGCCAAAATTGAAATCGAAACTCGATTTTGATTAATTGCATAGCCCTACGTCATGTTTTACAGTCTTGCATTTGATGTAGGAGTAAATTACTAAGCATATAAGCAGCAGCGATTACATTATTGTATTTATACATATGAATTTGCTGTAAGAATACAGCGACTAAGCATCGCAGATATGAAAACACATTAAAGTGTAATAGGCATTCACACATTCAACACATTCAACACACATTCAAACGAGGCTCACCATATTTAGCTCAAAACCTCCAACGATGGTTTCAATATTTTTCCAAGTTCAATGTTTTCATTTTTTACACCGAGTGCGCTGCTTTGAGCTGCACACAGTTTCAGAATCACACTCCATCATTAATCTTAAACAGCTTTCACATATGCATATATACTTTCACATTTTCACAGAGTTGAAAGGCTGAAGACCTTTTGTGAGTTTGTTTGTCAGGAATACCATAACATACTAAGTCAGTAATATTCGCTGGAACTTCAGGAATTATAAGGAACTTTGAGGCAAAACTGTGATGACATCTTAATCCCTGTTTTGCTGAGAGGAGAGCTTGTGGAAATGGAGCAATTTATAAAGAGTCTTTTCTCAAAACATCTAAATCATTCTTCACAACTGCAGTGAACTACATAAAAGCATGGGCTAAGAACATAGATGACCACAAAGATTTGCAATGTCTCCTTTTGAAAAAGCAAATTCAATGAGAAGAAATTCAGAAGGCAGCAGTTACACTGCAGGAGAAGTGCCCTAATATGACCATCAATAAGGATACACTGTTTGATGTGGCTGCTAGCCTGCAAGAAAAGGGGGAATCACTTAATAGGGCAAAAGTCAAACAGGAAGTAATACGTGAACTGATGGTATTTATCATTTTGTTTTGTGCATTTTCAAAGCTTTTAGTGTACATATGTTTTTAATGATACATTTTACATTCTTAACATAATGCAAACAATCATGATCTGATTTGCATAGGAAAACCCGACTCGCTAACAAACAGAAAGTGATTTGCAAGTACAAAGGTCAGGTTTTTTTTTTTTTTTTTTTTTTTTTTTTAGCAAAAACACAGAGGTGTAACAAATAAAATGTATTGTGTTTTACAAATATAAAATAAAATGAGCCTACATCACATTTTACAAATAAATACAATTCATTCTTCAAATTTCATTTGACCTTTGAACAAATACCAAATCCAGTGCATACCGGCCTGTTACGATTGTGAGACACGTGCCTGAGATCTTTATGAGATCTCTTGGATTGATTTTCTCACAAATGCAGTTGAGCAACTACCTCTTCCTAAACAGCAGATATTGGTCAATTTATTCTAGTCTCCAGTGTTGCCAGGCTTCTTTTGATCGGGTTGGACTGGACAAAAAGGCATTGGGTGGGTGAACAAAATTTGGGCTGTTTTTAAAAATAACTGGCATTTTTTTCTTCACTTTTATGTTTAGTCATGTTATTTTTAATACGTTCAAACACATGTATAATAAGGAAAGTATCACAGAAAAATAATGGGCCCTATTTTAATGATCTAAACGCATGGTCTAAAGCGCACGGCGCGCTTAGGGCGTGTCCGAATCCACTTTTGCTAGTTTAAGGACGGGAAAGATGATCGGTGCGCCCGGCACATTTTAATGAACAGTACTTAACGGTTCACCATGTGTGTTAAAAAAAAAATACAATTTTAATTCTATTTTGGATTTGATCAAATTATTGTGAGTGCATTGTACTGTATTGCAAGATTGGTATTGTGTATCAAAGCGAATTGTGACACGAGTGTGTTGTTACACCCCTGAAATAATGAAAATATTATTTTCTTTAAACATTCTTTAATTTCCTCTCTCTTTCTTTTTTTATTAAGAGCCAGAGTATGCACTTATTGAAAGTGCAGTAATAAATTTTCTCTCTCTTATAACAGTGTAACGTAGTCAGTGTAGAGAAGAGGAGATGCTGGATCCAAATGTAAGCAGAAATTTATTAAAATGAGATAATCCAAACATGAACAAGAAATCCATAACACTGAGAATGCAGAACAAAACATACATCCTCACAAAGACAACTAAAAAAAAGATTGAATAAAAGACACACAGCTTTTATAGGCTGGGTTAACAAGGTAATGATGCACAGGTGGATGTAATCACACAATACTGAGTCCAGGCAAAGGTTTATGGGAAACATAGTTCATGATGATGGTAAAGGCCTAGGGAGGACTGCCCTCTGGTGGAGGTTAAGGGCATTCCAGCTGGTGGATGTGATAAACAGGGGCAGTTGGTCAGGAAGAGCAGGTTCAGGGTCAGAGCCAATCCCGGGTTTTGACTCTGAATCCGTCTGGCTGACAGAATCAGGGATTGAGACAGCCCAGCATTCAGCAAGAAATGACTAGGTTGCAGATAATTTCTTAAATTATATTGATGTGTTGGCTTACAAGGTAACACTTTAGTATGGGGAACACATATTCACTATTAACTGACTTTTGCCTCAATAAACTCTTAATTTACTGCTTATTAATATGTAGTAAGGTAGTTGTAATGTTTAAGTTTAGGTATGGGGTAGGATTTAGGGATGTAGAATATGGTCATGCAGAATACGGCATGAATATGTGCTTTATAAGTACTAATAAACAGCCAATATGCAAGCTAATAAGCAACTAGTTAAAAGTGAGATACTAAAGTGTTAACACATACAATTTCAAGTGTTTATAAATATAAATTTTCAATATTTTCAACAGGTCCTTTCCTAGTATGTTCAGAAAAGAAAGAACCAGCAGC
The DNA here is from genome assembly GCF_019924925.1 of Ctenopharyngodon idella. NCBI lineage: Eukaryota > Metazoa > Chordata > Actinopteri > Cypriniformes > Xenocyprididae > Ctenopharyngodon > Ctenopharyngodon idella. The sequence goes on along the minus strand of NC_067234.1, from coordinate 30,608,050 downwards.
AAATGCAGATTCCCTACTCCAGTGTTCCCCACAAAGCATACTAGTCTGCAGTTTTACTTACAGCACAGAGAGGACCGAGTTTGGACACCCCTGCTCTAACCATTAGGCCACGACTGCAGTCCCGGCACTCACGGAGGTTCTTCCATTTTTAGTTGGGCTCCCTGTGATGGCTACTGCCATCTGATGTGCCACACATTTCTCCTCTACAGGTGCCAGCATCCACTACAGCGCTCCCTGAGCCCTCCATGTCTGCTCACTCAAATGCTCTTGTGTGTATCTGTGTAAGCTCTCAGTAAAGACTGTCATTGATGTCTATTTACAACATGTTTTTGAAGCATTGATCATTGTAGCCAATCACAGACATATCTGTTGAGCATGTGAACACAATGACCAATCAGAGGTGTTTAAGAATCTGCTCAACAACGCTCAAAATGCTGTCATCACAATTTTAAAATTTCAGTACCGACTTGGTACCGACGTCTGTACTTTTGACAACCCTACATCAGATGCATTAAAGAATATCACATTTTTGATAGTGTCCAACCCCTTTTCACTCTGTGGTTCAGTTAACCAGATGTGGACTGACAAATTTACAAGAACCTATATTTTAAAGGAAAATTTCACCCAAAAATGAAAACAATTTACTCACCCTCAGGCAATCCAAGATGCAGATGAGTTTGTTTCTTCATCGGAACAGATTTGGAGAAATTTTAGCTTGCTCACCAATGGATCCTCTGCAGTGAATGCATGTATATATCAGGGGTGTGCAATCCATATCAGCTGTGAATGCTCTGTGTACCCAATCCATTAGTGGACTCGCTAATTAATATTAACACTATAAATTACTATAAATTCCCTTGTTTGAGGTGTACCATAAAGCTTACATGATCAAATTTTGGTCTTTTTTGTGTCCTAAGCTGATGCACCGTACCATTTAAAGGTGAAGTATCAGGGGCGTTTCCTCCGAGGAGGCAAGGGAGGCAGTGCCTCCTCAAAAAAAAAAAAAAAAAAATAGGATGAGAAAATAATCCATATTACATATAAAACAACACAAATATTACAAATTATGACATTAAAAAGAGCGCGTCACTTGCATTTTTTAAGGAACACTGCCCAACAGCGACACCCGCAGGTAAAGTTACAGCAGGAGTCATGCCTCCCTTTCCACTCATAGAAAACCATAGAAAACCATCATAATTTTTTTTTTTTTTTTTTTTTTTTGCATTGAGACCAATGCCCTTGCCCTTACAACAAAGCCTGTCTGCAAACATTGGAAAAACATTCGAAATGCATGCTAACATAAAATGTCCTGCTGATGTTTATTAAAAACAAAATTAACATGGACAAACATTTTGAATGGCAAGGCAGATGTATCTCGCTAACTTGTTTGGCTTTGTGTAATGTTAACCTTACCTTCAATATCAGTGATGAAACGCTCTCTCCAGTTGCTTTATCCTTTTAACAAAACAGCTTGTGGGACTCGACATCCATCCTCTGCCCATTTTTCCACATCTAAGATTAAAAATTGTGGGAGCAGCTCCAGGTTGGTAGTCCAGGACATTGTTGTTAACCTTTATTTCTGTGTTTCTTCCCACCGGAGCCTAGCTGCCCATTGATCTTCCAATTATTATTTTACAATAATTATAGACAAATCCCATGTTTCTGTAGTGAGAACTATTAAATATATAATTGATCAGTGAGGTTGATATTTAATTAGTTTTACTAAAAACCTTTTTAATTATTAAGGGCCGGTTACACTAGACATTTCCCTCCAGTGACTTCCATTCATACTCATGTGAATGTAGGACACCGGAAACACAAGTGAATTTTCCTATGAGAAAGCATTTTTGAATGATTTTTATTTGTTATATATGTTTGTAAAATAAAAAAGAAGAAGCCGCAGAGTGCGATGTCACGACTGTTGCTGTGTCTGTAGAAATTTCACATGCTGAAAGTCTATGACTGTGACTTTAACTAGTTTTAAATTAACAATTTTTAATAGCATTATCTGTGTCCTACATATTTTACTTAACTAATATGATTTTCCTCCTTTTAAAAACAGACCATTTTTATACAACTCTGTTCACAACTTTTATCACCTGGGCTCTTTCTACAGCTTGATGGGAGGACAAGAAAATAATCTCAATCCATTGTCTCAGTTTTTACACAAACTGTACAGTGTTGATCACATTCATCATCACCCTTGTTACCAACGTTATTGTAAGAAGAAGAATCTCTATAGCTATGAATAACTGTTATAATTTATTTGAAATACAACTTTATCAGTAACTATGCTTAAGTTATTCTTACAACCCTGTCTGCTATTCTGGAAAGTTCATTTACGTCATATATTTTTGTTTTTACTGTTTATTCATAAAAACATAATATTGTAAACTATATTGAAAATGTCTAAATTTCTGGTAACATTGTTGCAAACTAAAATAAATGTAAAATAAAACAGTTAAGCTGTTAGCCTGCATCCCCACTTTTGAAAAAACCCAAGAAAGTGCATAGCCAAACTAAAACAGATACAGTTACCCTACAACCATAAGTATGGTCTCATTTGAAAGCAGACACTTGGCAGTTTATTGTAATGAAACAAATGGTTATAACGAGCTTAAATGTTTTGTAAAGTTATTAGATTTTTTTTTTTTATGAAATATATTTATGAAAATAAAATTGAAGTTGGCCTGTAGAAATGCATAATTGCAGCTAAAGCCATGTTCTATTTCAAATCTGTAGATCATAAGTCTAAAACTATGCATTTTGTGTTTTTAAGACCATGTTGTGTGATTTTATTTTGAGAAGACTCTAAAATGCTAGCTGAGGTTTATTGTCATTTTCTAAGCATCCATTAAGTGTATTGTCACTATTGCTATGTGGTGCAAACTGCCCCATTCAGTTTCAGAGCCATAACCAGGTCGGAGATGTGTGAATGTGTGCAGGGAAGACTAATTATTATTCTTTTGTCTTTTTTGTAATTAATGATGACTTTCCATTCACACGGTTTTAATCCCTCATTTCTTTAATCAAACTTCTCACATCACCTTCTTTGAAATTCCATCAAATGCCCTTCTTGATAAAATAAACAGTCCAATGAGCTTTACTATTCAAAATTATTCATAAAACATATTCGCTCCTGGTGGCAGGTGCATAAAGCTAGCCTTTATGCACCTGCTAGTGTGTTAGCTTAGCACACCATCAAAACATGACAATTTATGAGATTAAAACCATGTTTTTGCACCAATCTCACTTTATATCGTAAGTCAAGTATTTGAAATAACCTTCTGTGATCCGATGTGGCTTCAAAAAAGGCTATGTCGATTAGCATTGCATTATAAATATACTCTGTTGAAAATACAGCGGGATGCCATGAAAGGGATTTCTGGAATGTCTTATGAATTATGGCTCTATGAATCTCACTCTTGGACTTTCTGCATGAGGGCGCCCTCTGGCTACCAGTATGAATAAAACAGACATTGTCAAACAATATGAACATTGCTCAAACCTCCCTTTACTGACCATTTGTTGAAAACAATATTGTTTGATAGATTAACTGTTTATCTAAATGTGATGAAGTGCTTGAAGCATTATAACATGAATGTTGTTCAGCATCATGAATGACTGAAGACGGAAGAATAAACACCATCCTCTTAGTTCTTCGGTATCTTCAGTGTGTTTCATTCTTCGGGGTTCTGGATCACTCATGTTCTCACTGTCCTCTTCAATAAACTCCGTCTTTACAGATTTCAGCTCTTCCTGATGCTCGTCTTCACTTGTAGGCTGATGGGAATATTCCAGCATTTATTGGTGAATTACTGAATCAACATAAAGATAACATTGAAAGCATAAACAACACAGAAATAAATATAGAAATACAAAACATATATAACAAACAAATACCCTCTGTTAATGTCAATGAAATGAGCTTTAAGTGGCAAATTACAGGCAATTTATCAGCATGATAAGGTGAAAACAGGAACCATTGACATGAAATAAAGAGTCTTTTCAGCAGCTCTGTTAATATTGTTGAGCCTCAGTGCCCCTGTACCAACAAGCTTGGCCCTGCCTCTGGCCCCTCTAAATTTAGAATCCTATCGCACCAAACAATTTTTTGAAAATGAGCGCAATGTGCAGTATTTCCTGTGGCGGTAGTAATGAAAAGAGAGAATTTATTGTGCCATAACCTTTTGAAATCTGTGAAGAAGAAATTACTCAATGTCCAATGTAGAGAAGCAAAACTGCATGAAGAGGCTGTGGTTCTCTTTATACAAGTTGTGTTGTGTGTAACTTTATCCATAAGCAGCGATTGATCAGATCACTGATTTGATGACTTTGAATTTCGTTCAGCAAAATGAAATAATCTTTAAGTCTTTAAAATGTAATTTTTCAATAGCTAATTTCTCTGAACACGTCCACATGGTCAATCTTTGATTAAATCCCAAATTAGGATGTCATGATAATGCAGCCAAAGATAAATTATGAGCAACGCAATGAACGTGACCTTTCATGAGTAACTATCACAGAGACAATGTTTCACCACAGAAAAGATACAGGTAAAAAAAAAAAAAATAATTTTAGTCGTGCTCACATATAGTAAAAAATAATATGAATCTATCCAATTGCCCACTGTTGATTTTACAGTAGACTATTAGATGTTTGTTATTAAACAACTTGAAACAATCTTGCAAACTTTGCCACAGTCCACAATCAGAGAGCAGATGTAGGCTACAAAATAACATGTAAAATAAATGGTTTAGTTTTGCTTATATAAATTGCATGCATGATAATATTACAGATAAATTAATTTTAAATTAATTTTGATTTGTGTTAGGCCCATCTGTAAGACTATACAGCAGATTTTTCTTTGTTTTGTTATAAATTTGTTTTGTGTTATGTTTCAAATATACAGATGCAGAAAAGTGCCTAGATATTAAAAGTGTATGTCATCCCTACTCATTATCACACAATAAAATATTACTTGTCAAATAAAAAAATTAAATTAAAAATTACTTTAGTTCACGTGTAGAGACTGCAGAGTGAAACATGACCCAGTAAAAATGACTTCCCATAATCCTGAAAATAGATTAAAGTGTTAGTTCGCCCTCATGTTGCTCCAATCCTGTATGGGTTTCTTCTGTTGAATATAAAAGAAGATGTTTTGAAGAATGTTGGTAACCAAACTGTTTCGGTGCCCATTGACTTTTATTGTATACAGATGAAAAAAACAAAAAAACAATGAGACATTTCTCAAAATGTCTTCTTTTATGTTCAAAAGAAGAAAGTCAAATTTGGAATGACATGAGGGTGAGTAAATGATGACAGAATTTTCATTTTTAGGTGAACTATACCTTTAAGATAAATGTTAACGTGTACCCCCTAAAAGCACAAGTGGCCCCTGCTGGGCCCCCCCAGTTACGCTGGTCTAGAACCGCCACTGGGAGTATTTCACAAAGATTTTAGCACTAAAACCAGCTCCTAAATCTGTGAAAAGTTAGGAGTAGTCAAGCAGACTCATAAATCACTAAGACCAAATCACAAACAATCCTAAAATGGTTGTTGAATATAGCAACATGATACCTCGTTCTACAATATTTCTATGATTAAATCACTGACAGAGACCCCTCCCCTATCAGCCAGTCACTGTGGACATAGTTAGTTAGCATGCTGACATCATCCATAGCAATGAGGTCAACCCCATCCTTTCTCTTAGCTTAAAGTGAACTCTGGGTATTAAGACTTGTATGGTTTAATATAACATAAAAAAGTCTCAGTCTATTACTGAAGTATGTAGTAGAAAACCCATGAAAGATGGACATTTTTTTAAAAATTCACTGTCTTGTCTATTGACGCGTTGTCAGTGTCCTCTTTGCTCCACAATGTATTTTTCACTCTGTGAGAACATGATGTGTGGCGTGAGAACGACTTGTCGGACATAGCAACAGTAGCTAAAGGGAGCGAGTCTTTGGGAATGGTCAAATTGAGCACCAAATCTGTCGCAAATTGGATTACTCCAAGATAATTGAAGAGTTTGCAGCAGCCAGAGCAAGTTATGTCCTCTTTTAAATGGTGAGTCAACTGTATTAATTCACTACACTTGTATTAAGTCAACAGTAGGGGTCAATATGATAAATTGGCATTTTATTCTTTTAAAAATTTGAAAGTAGGGGGCGGCATATTGCTATTTTTCCCAGAGCGCTGGATTGTCTTTCCCCGGCCCTGGCCACAGCCGATGTTAAACACACCTTAAGACTTCTCTCTATTCCTTAGTAAAAGTTGGTCTCAACAGCTTTGTGAATAGTTTTTAAGAGAGAAAACTCTTACTGCTATTTAGGAGAACTCTTGTTAAATGTTTTGTGAATACGGCCCCAGATTTGATAGTTAAACGTGTGTATGTTAATAAATTCCAATCATTCCTATATAGGGTGCGCATGCTCGCTCATTCACAATTGGCATAATCCCTGCCTGTGAATTATAGAGTCCAGGAATGCTGTGGAATATTTTGGACTCCCTTTTCAGGTTTGGCTTCATTATATTGCATAAATGCAAAAGAGACTATTAGGCCAAATGTCTAACAATAAATATTCAATTAACGTGTCCACCAAAGTTGTTTTAGCCAGCTGAAGAAATGCCAGGTGCTCTTCTGAAAACGGCCAGCTGGGGGTGCTTGAGAGTGATGTGGAGGCACAGCGTTTTTCCTGCTGAGACGTATTAGTTGCTATGATTTGGAATATCCATGACAGTAACGTGTTACTAGTATCTCATTTTGAAGAATTTGTGAAATATTATTATGGTATATAATAATGCATCAAAATACAGTGTCATCAGTTTGCCTAAAAGAACACATAACGTTCAAATTTTTACGCACCATTTACACATGGTAGGGAGCAGGTGTAAATTTCTTTCGTACCAACTAATATTTTGAAAATACGAACATTTTCATGAATCCAAAAATTTATGTCAGAGCGACTTTATGGAAGATTTACACAAAACATTTGTTCTGCTTGTGTGTCATGATTGAGGCCGACTGTGCGAAAAGAGCTGATGCTGCAATGTCTATAATGAGAAAATAGGAGTGTTTTATGTTTTGGAGACCTCCAGAACAAAATTAGGAACCTTTAATACATAATACTTATAATACTTAATTATATTTATATTACAAGTTATATTTATTTAACATTATTAGCCTGTTAAATCCAGAGTTCTCATCCATTTATCATCTAGAGATACTCCTACCAACCACTTGGGGTCGCTGTGGCTTCTTGTCTGAGGTTGAGCTCCTGTTGTTTTTGTCTTCCTGAGCTTTCATGTCATGCATCACTAAGTCATGACCTGGGAAATCTCTTTTGGGGCCAGATTTTTAGGTAAATCTTTATTTAATTAAATGTAACTTTTTATCGATATTTTGGGTGTAAATGCAAAAACAAATATTTATCTTTGTTTAGCTCTTGCATAAGTCTCAATATTAAGAATGAAAATGAAAGAAAGACATGCATATAGAGTCATACTGTTGGTGTTAAACTTTCTGTGACCCACTTCTTTAGCAATAAGAAATGTGCAAACAGAGACATGGGTGGATGGAATTAGAAGTTTAATAGTGTCTTTGTAAAAGCTCCAAAAGCATGTGGGCATTTTTTTTTTTTTTTTTTTTTTTTTTTTTTAAATATGCCTGTACAAAATAAAAATAAATATAAGTTTGTGGATTCTACACCCAGTTAACTGAATTTGCATGCAAAGATAATCTGTTCAGGACTGCAGAGCTAGTGAACAGCAGCAGCAAGTGTAGCCTTTCCATGTTAAAAGGGATATTTAATCATTTTTGAGACTGTATTACTTAACTAGGCTGTGCACCAAAATCCATTTACATACAGTAGTGGCCAAAAGTAATGTCCGGAGGGGATGTTTGTTTTTAATAACCTTACGAGTTTGATTAAATAGGGAAAATAGTTTGGCCGCACTGCTCAGTTACTTGCAAAACAGTCTTAAAAACCAACATGAAAAGAATTGTGATAAGATCATGGATTGTGATCCTGTCTGAAAAAAATAGTGATATGATGATATTTTTGCCATATCGCCCACCCCTAATTACACCACAGGGAGCTATCTCTTTCAGTTCCAAAGTGTGGAGAGGTTGAGTCAGTGATAAGCATGTGACCGAGAATAATGGCCTTTTTAATAATCTTTTGCCCGAAGACTTAGTGTTGGCTGATCGTGGATTTACCAATTGACAACAGTGTCAGACTAATGTCTGCAGAAGTGAAAAACTTTTTAATCTCTTTATTTGTGTGTACAGCCGCCTACCCTGTCACTGGGAATTTTATGGGTGACGCCCAGGTTCTTTAATATGGGTTTAGTTTAATTTGTGCCACTATCTATTTTGCTTCCAAACCTCAGTACATCAAGGGAGGGCATACACGGCCGCTAAAAAATACATGGCTGCTTCACTTAACTGAGCCACAAATAAAATAAAAATAAAACAGGTACCTTTGTTGAAGATGTTGATCTATTAAATCAGGTTCACTCACAGTCACAGTTCGTCAGGTTCCTAATCGGAATCCATCACAGTTGCAAAACGCACTCAGCAGCAGTCAGCGTTACTTTATTTATCTGGTGAAGCAGCCGATTCCATTCCCTTCAGAATGTCTGTTTCCCTTTACACAATCAAACTAAAAGTCTTGCATAGTTGCCAAGTTGCCACACGTACCATCAGAACTAACGTGAGCAAGAATCACAAATGGATGTACGGGAAGCCAAATGGTTCAAAAGTACTGCCTTTTCTCTGAAACTTGAAAATGTTTTAGAGATGCGAGGTTTTCCAACTTTTAATTCAATCCCTCATATTTTTTTTCTCTGCAGCTTTTGAAATAATTACCGACTTCGATGTAATGATTATTAAAGGGGTCATATAATGCCACTTTTACAAGATTTAAAATAAGTCTCTGATGTCCCCTGAGTGTGTATGTGAAGTTTTAGCTCAAAATACCCCACAGATCATTTTTTATAGCATGTTAAATTTGTCACTTTTTGAGGGTGAGCAAAAAACGCTCCGTTTGTGTGTGTGTCCCTTTAAATGCAAATGAGCTGCTGCTCTCAAGAAGAGGGCAGAGTTTCAGGAGCTCACGTTATGCCGCATTCCTGGCAACCCGTAACCCGTGTTTCTTCAACCTTCTACCCATGAAAGTGCACTGGAACGGCAGTCAAACCCGTGACTTCCCACCTGTGAACTCGTACTAGATCGATGTACTCCCAGTTCCGCGCTCTGACGTCACATAGCCCGCGAAACAACAATGGCAGCCCCTATGGATGCGGTGTTTATGCAAGTGGTACACGGCGAGAAATAGACTTTAGGACAATATAACGTTGCAATCAAATTAATAATAATATAATAATGATAAATAATACACACACGATTATGTATTACAATGTTATGTGTCTGAAACGATAAGTATGTCGTGAAAGTACACAATTCCTTGCGCTCAGCCAGTTTGGCTTGACTTGCCTGGAACGCTACAAGGTGTGAGTCGTAGTTTGAAGTCGTGACTTACGGGCTCAAAAACCTGCCTGGAACGCAGCATTAGCAGCCCTTCACACAGAATCACTGAAGATGTCAGTAACGGTGTTCAGCCTTTTATGTTCAAACCGGAGTCAGACAATGATGGAGACTCAAGAAGACGTGACAACATGCAGAATGCAACAGGACGTTTCTGAATGGTTAATTGATGAATTTATGTAGCTGATGTGGAGTTAACTATCTTAAAGTCATTAATTAGCATATTCTGTCATGATAATCTATAAATCGCTCATGTGGGAACTGTTGTAGGATGCCTACAGAGCCAGAGGATATATGCTGCATGAAGATAGAACAGGTATAGTTTAGTTTAATTACAGTTATAACTTGTCATGTTGTCATCTTGTTCTGTAATGCAATAACATAGTCTCACCCCCTTTGTTGTGTGTTCTCGGGGGCGGGGTTTATGTAAATTTTAGGGTTTGTGATGTCATTAACACAGGAAGAAGCTCGTTGTAGTCCCTACCAGCTGTTTGTTGTAGTCTTTAAAAAGCGATTTCTGTAAAAGAAAATATCTCCCTTTGCATTGAACTTTGAGCGCCGTAACTTTTCAGATGTTTATGCTCAAACAGAAACATTACACACTAACTAAAGTTAAAAAAGTCAAATCATAATCAACCACCCATTTAAGGCTTTGGTTATTATGGATAAGCCTCTAGCGCTGGCCTACTTGAACAACAATGACTGTCACGAGTGTGTTTTTAATGTCATATTTTACTGTCACGATCACTGTCTGTTCCTGTCAGTTCCTGGACTCCACTTCCCATAATCCTCCCTTCCAATCACATGCACCAATCACCAATTGCCACACACACCTGCAGATCATTACCTGGACTATTTAAGACACACACACACACACACCCTTTGCGAAGTCTTGATTTGCCCCGGTGATCACTTCTGAGCGTTTTCTTGTGGATTGTATTTCTGTTGCCATTGGACTGTTTATTGGACTGTGTTTGTTTGCCGCCTGCCCTGACCATTGCCTGTGACTTTACTCTGCTTGTCTGCCGCCTGCCTCGACCATTGCCTGTCCCTGTTTGTGTCTCTGCCTTTGCCCTGTCTACTCTGTAAGTACTTTTAATAAACAAGCTGCAAATGGATCCTCACGCATTCGACCCATCATTACAGAAGACTTCGCCATCAAACGATCCAGCAGCTTCTACGAGCGCTTCCAGCCCCAGCATGGACCCAGCAATACGTCTCGTCCGCCTTCGGCAAGGTAATTCTACACTCGAGGACCACATTCAGAAGTTTCTAGACATTGCCTATTTATCTGACCTGCCTGACTGTGCCCTCATTGACTTCTTTGGCTATGGATTAAACGAACCATTGAAGGACTACTTACTTATTAATGGTCCCCGAGGGTCGTTCGTGGAATTTCTGGACTTTGCTCTGCTTACTGTTGGTTCACTGTTTACTGTGGGTGTCGCGGAGGAACGCGACACCTCGTTCCCCCATGTAATGGCTGCCTCTAAAGAGAGCATTCACAAAATGGCGGCCACAACATCATCACATCATGTCTCTGCTGATCTTCCAGAGCCAAGTCAAGTCTCCGTTGATCTTCTAGAATTACATCACGTCTCTGGATCTGTTTGGGAGCGGAGTGGGTTGCGTTCCAGTGTGGCTGATCCACCGCTGACTTCAGCACGAGCGGCTGGCATTCCTAAGCCTCCGCCGGCCGCTTCGCACTCAAGCCCGCTGGCCGCTACGCCCTCAAGCTCGCCGGTTGCGACGCCCTCAAGCTCGCCGGTTGCGACGCACTCAAGCTCGCCGGTTGCCACGCACTCAAGCTCGCCGGTTGCCACGCACTCAAGCTCGCCGGTTGCCACGCACTCAAGCTCGCCGGTTGCCACGCACTCAAGCTCGCCGGTTGCCACGCACTCAAGCTCGCCGGTTGCCACGCACTCAAATTCTCTGGATGCTATGGACAAGATGGCCGCTTTGCCAGTGCCCACGGGCAAGATGGCCGCCCCGCCAGTGTCTGGGAACATAGGGGTCGTTCCAGCCAGTGAGTCCACTCCAGAACCAGCTCCAGTCCGCGAGTCCGCTCCAACCCGTGAGCCCGCTGCAGCGTCCTCAGAGGAGGTAGGCATAGAGCCACCGCCTCAACCATGTAAACGGAGGAGGAGGAGGAAGAAGGCTTCCTCCATCCCTCAAGGCCCGGAGGCCTTCCCAGAGCCCGCTGTAGGCCCGGAGGCCGTCCCAGAGCCCGCTGTAGGCCCGGAGGCCGTCCCAGAGCGGTCCGCTGCCGTCCCAGAGCAGCCCGCTCTTCCTGATACGGCCACGGAGGCCGTCGCCGAGCTCCTCGCCCTGCCGGCGCCACCCGAGCTCCTCGCCCTGCCGGCGCCACCCGAGCTCCTCGCCCTGCCGGCGCCACCCGAGCTCCTCGCCCTGCCGGCGCCACCCGAGCTCCTTACCCACGAAACCGCCACGGCCTCCGTTGAATTCCCCAAGAACTTTTTGGGGGGGGGCCATATACCTGAGGGTGGGGAGCTTGTGGGTGGGGACCCTGCACGGCCGCGATCATCAGCGGCCTCCGAATTGCTTGAGCTTGTGGGTGGGGACCCTGCACGGCCGCGATCATCAGCGGCCTCTGAATTGCTTGAGCTTGCGGGTGGGGACCTTACACGCCCACGGTCTTCAACCGCCTGTGAACTGCTGTGGCCGGCTACGGACCCTGACCTGCCGTGGGCGCCCAAGCTACCTGACCTACCGTGGCCGCCTAAGCCACCTGACCCGCCGTGGTTGCCTAAGCCACCTGACCCGCCGTGGCTGCCCGTGGCACCTGACCCGCCGTGGCTGCCCGTGGCACCTGACCCCCCGTGGTTGCCCGAGTTCCTGGACCTGCATTGGAGACCCCGTTCCCGTCTGCCTACAGGTCTCCAATGTACCCACCCCCCCTCCCTATCTGTGCCATTTACGCCGCGAGGACGCGCCTTCCGGAAGGGGGGCGTTATGTCACGATCACTGTCTGTTCCTGTCAGTTCCTGGACTCCACTTCCCATAATCCTCCCTTCCAATCACATGCACCAATCACCAATTGCCACACACACCTGCAGATCATTACCTGGACTATTTAAGACACACACACACACACACCCTTTGCGAAGTCTTGATTTGCCCCGGTGATCACTTCTGAGCGTTTTCTTGTGGATTGTATTTCTGTTGCCATTGGACTGTTTATTGGACTGTGTTTGTTTGCCGCCTGCCCTGACCATTGCCTGTGACTTTACTCTGCTTGTCTGCCGCCTGCCTCGACCATTGCCTGTCCCTGTTTGTGTCTCTGCCTTTGCCCTGTCTACTCTGTAAGTACTTTTAATAAACAAGCTGCAAATGGATCCTCACGCATTCGACCCATCATTACATTTACATTTTATAAAATAAATAAAGGGATAATGCTTGTTTTCAGAGACTGATTTTCCAGTAGGTGTAACAATTCACTCGAAGTGAAAATTAAGGGGGAAAAAAAAACTCATCAAAACATCAAAGATTTCATATCATTCATAATTTAGTGTGATTTATTGCAAGAGAAGCATTTGTAGTCATCCTCTGTGGATTAATTGTCCATCCACACTGTAAAACTCAATAAGTTTAGAATACTCAAAACATTTGAGGAAACTTATTACCTCAAAACAATTAAGTAAACTAACTGATTTTTTTTTTAAGTTAGTAGAACTTAACATTTTTGTGACAAGTGGGGCGGGGCCTAACCACAGGCTCTACTCAGGTAACCATACAAAACAAACATAACAGAACCCCTGTAATCCCAACATAACACAACATTAAACACTAACTTATGTCTCCCTATGTTAATCTTGTGCAGAAACATACAAAATAACACTTAATTTCAACATTTATTTATACAGTCTGACGTAAAGCATGCAGGGAATTAGAAATCTGCTGCAACTCAATCATATTAAGTTCAGCTCACAATCAAATTTGAGTTCACACAACTTTTGTAATTAAAAATGTTCTGTAATTTACTCACTCCCATGTCATCCAAGATGTTCATGTATTTCTTTCTTCAGTGGAAAAGAAATGAAGGTTTTTGAGGAAAACATTCCAGGATTTTTCTCCATATAGTGGACTTCACTGTTCAATGGGTTTAAAGTCCAAATGTCAGTTTCAGTGCAGCTTCAAAGGGCTCTACACGATCCCAGACGAGGAATAAGGGTCTTATCAAAGTTTGAACTATTTCTTATATACTTGCACTAGCATATTGTATATGAGAGTTTAGTTCAAACTTTGACCTGTGGAGGGCAGTAATACCCTTAGCAGCATCTACACTGCCAGAATTCTACAAGAAGAAGAAGAAGAAGAAGAAGAAGAAGAGCGCTATTGCAAGACGAGCATTTGTGGTTGAAAAGTATGTAATTTTTTTTTTTTTTTTTTTTTTTTTTTTTTAGAAAATGACCGATGGTTTCTCTAGATAAGACCCTTATCGTGTAGAGCTCTTTAAAGCTGCACTGAAACTGACATTTGGACCTTAAACCCGTTGAACCCCAGTGAAGTCCACTATATGGAGAAATATCCTGGAATGTTTCCCCCAAAAACCTCCATTTCTTTTCAAATGAAGAAAGAAAGACATAAACATCTTGGATGACATGGGGGTGAGTAAATTACATAGACTGTAAAAAAAATATGGACGTAGTGTCCGTGACGTCACCCGTAGATTTCTGAAGAGCAAAGAGGCGGGATGTGGTTGGAACTGAGGTGCCTGGTTGCTGAAACCACACCCGCCTAGCTCGACATGATAATGTTAGCAGGCAAAGGAGCTATCTGTCTATCTTAGATACTATCTAAAATATTAATAAAGGTTAGACCAGTTATATCATTTGAAAATTCTAAAGGTTTACTGTCAATCTACGGTGTCTTTTTTAGGAGTACCAGTAATTGTAATTTGTGTCAGGTGTGCAATGACAACACGAAAAATCAAACAGGACTTCATACCTTTATAATGAAATAGCGATCGCGAGATGAATCCAATCCGTGGCAGTGTCCAATGAAAAATGAAAAAACAGTACTTTTTGTCCACAAAAGCGTTAAATCCATTAAATATTGATATATTATCCATTGTTTGCATCACATTTCTTCTGAATGATCTGCTCTCCATCATCGTTCTTCAAGAAATGAGCAGCGTTTATGTTGTAAAACTGTATATGATCGTATATATCTCACAAACAAATGAGCCCACGTCCAAAGTATAATTTTTCAAAATGCAGCAGTTTTAGTTATAATATCTAAGCAGTGCTGTCAGAGTTTTATATCCTCCCGCCATTGTCATTGTAGTAAATCTCACAAACAAAACTTTTAGCCAATGCCACAATCAAACGTGTGTTTTGTTTATCTTCCGCATGCGAGCACATGTACGCAGATGCGCATCTGTCTCGAGTCTCGACCATTAACACAGCAAGCCATATTATTTTATAATTGTATATATTATTATTTTATAATTGTATAAAATAATCCCGAAAAAAAGCACAAAGATGGCAGAGATGCCAAATTCAGTGGCTGGAATTAGCTGAGGTAAAGTGACAGCTCACAGACCTGTCACTCAAGTGACCACGCCCTTAATTATGCAGAACTTTAAGGCTTCATTTAATTTAAACGTTATAAAAAAAGTTCAAAAAATTCACCCCCCTCAGAGTTGTCATGAAGGGCAAAATTAGCAGTATAGACCAAAACCACAATTTGTACCAGCTGTAAATGTTTTTTTCTGCTGTAAAGTTGGGCATTTTAGCATGGGGGTCAATGAGATTCTGCTCTCTTTTGGAGCCTGTCCCTAGCAGCCAGTCAATGAATTGCAGTTTAAGTCACTTCTGTATTGGCTTCAAGAGAAACTCGGGGAGGTTGCCGCTTGGTAAATTATCAGGAAATTATAATTTGAAAGTGAACTAATCCTTTAAGTACAATGAACTTTCATTATTATTTGAGCGAAACAAACTCATTTCATTTAATTAAGTTCAAAGCTGAATACCACAGATAATGGCTTAGTAAATGAATAATTCTGCAGAATAATAGAAAAAAATATTCATGTGAGGCTGACACAGTCACTCCTTGTGATTGCTCGATAGCAGGTGAGCTAGGAGATAGAATAATATATCTAAACCTCTAACATCTCTACACAATAATGAGTGTGTGAAGTGAATGAGTGCAAATCAAATAATCGAGCTGCTGTCTTAGTGCATCTCTCAGAAATCAGTTTGGCAACAGAACTAAAATACTATATCATACTGTAACGAAAGTCTACTGAGGCGAGTTGTAGTTGAGAACCCATGTGCAGTTTATTCTAAACGTGAACAAAGTACAAAAACAAAGAGCTGATTTGACTTGTACATGGACTTGAACAAAAACATGAAACTCACCAACAGAGGTTTACAGGGAATTATATTAGACAAAGGAACACTGAAACATGGGGGCTATATATATACACAAAGACTAATGACTTTAACAAGACACCTGAAAGCAAAGAACAAAGAACCAATAAGAACATAGGACACATACACTTGTTCTACTATTTGATATGTCTATTCAAATGATTTAAACGATTCAGTAGGTGGCGATAATGCACCTTAACCACCCGCCATAAAAAAGAAGAAGAAGAAGAAGAAGAAGATTTAAACAATTGATTCAATCAATCAATCAATCAATCAAGATGGCGCCACTGTGTTTGGCCGGCCGTCTACCTCTGCTTTGTGTTTTATTGTTATTGTTAATTTTGTCACACTTTGCACAGAATGTGTCACTATTGTTAGTATATGATCGCCAGACTCTTCTGAATATAAGTAATTGTGTGGTTAAACCTACAATTTGTGGCTCTAGCAGACAGTCTACGATGCCACCGCCATTCCTGTCATCCGTACCTTCGCACCTGTGGCGTGTGCCCTGCCTGTTACCTGCCATTAATCGCTACAGAAAGCGCAGCAGAAGCCGCGGCAGAAGAGGCGGTAGACTTGTCAGATTAAGAAGAGCCTACCTGACCCTGTACTCGGCATCTGATCCTCGTTGAGAGTATGACGGTTACGTTGTTAAGCATTCCTCGGAATACTGTTACCGGTGGCTTCGACCCGTTGTTCCCAACGCTGAGTACACACATGCCTGCCGACGGCCCGTAAGGATCTACAAACAGTATTCCGTAAAGGAGAATCATCGCCCGATTGCATGCGTCTGGCCTCAACACATTACGCGTTGCTTTGATCAACGCCAGATCGCTTACAAACAAAACTTTTATTTTAAAATACTTTTTTATTTCTCACTCCTTGGATTTTCTTTTGTTGACGGAAACCTGGGCTAAACCAGGTGACAACAGCGTCTTCACAGAGCTCCTCCCACCTGCTGTTTTTTCAGCTCCCCGCGAGCTGTCTACTGTCTTTAAAAACAATTTTAAATGGTGACTTTTATCTATAAATAATTATTCTTGTTTTGAACTACAGTTATTTTTAATTGAGTTTACACGCCCTGTGTTGTGTGCTGTTGTTTACCGTCCACCTAAATACAACAAGAATTTTATCCAAGAGTTTTCTGAGTTTTTAGCTGATGTTGTCCCTAAATATGACCAACTTTTGATTTGTGGTGATTTTAACGTCCATGTTTGCTCTCCGTTTGATCAGCTGGCCACTGATTTTAAACGACTTTTGTCATCTTTTGATTTATTTCAATTAGTGGATCGACCCACACATCTTATTGGACACACTTTGGACCTTATTATTTGTCATGGGCTTTCTATCTCCCTTACTGAAATATCTGAGACTGCCATCTCAGATCACTTCCCCATTATTGTTGAATTTCCAGTTCCGCCATCAACAGCCAGCAGGTCTCTTGATTCACCATGTTATCGTCACATTCTCACTTCCTCAACAGCTGAAGAGTTTACTGCTGCTTTTATGGACTCTAAACTTTATGCCCTCAGTGAATCCGTCTCTCCTGCATGCCCTGATGGCCTTCTTTCATCTTTTTATTCCACTTGTTCTGAAATCTTGGACTCTATTGCCCCTTACAAGCACAGATCTCCTAAGTTAAGAGCAGATCCCTGGATAAATGATGCCACCCGAGCACTTAGGCAGCGCTGTAGACAGGCAGAGCGAAGATGGAAGAAGGACAAATTACATGTGTCTTTGGAAATATTAAGGGGCTGTCTTTCTGATTATCAGAGGGCTGTGAAGGAGGCAAAGTCTAAATATTTGTCAAATATTATCACCAGGGTGTCCCAGGGTGATGTTTAACACAATTAATTCTGCTGTGAACCCATATACCTGTTCTCTGACAGATGCCTCAGTCTCCACTTGTGAGAATTTCCTTCATTTTTTTATTAATAAAGTGGGGTCTGTCAGACAACTCACGACAAAGAGCTTTGGAACTGATTTAGCTGTCGCTACAGCACATTCTGCTGTGTTTGAACAGTTTGAACCAGTCTCACTATCATTTCTTAATGAAGTGCAACTTCATTAGAAGTTGAAATTACAAATTGCCCCTTGGACCTTGTTCCAACCAAATTACTAAAAGAGGTTTTTACCACTGTAGGGCCTTTTCTGTTGGTTTTCATTAATAAATGTCTTAGCTCAGGATCTGTCCCTGCTGCTTTCAAACAAGCTGTGGTTAGGCCTTTTCTTAAAAAGCCAAATCTGGATCCCTCAGTCTTGTCTAATTTTAGACCAGTTTCACACCTGCCCTTTCTTTCAAAAGTGTTAGAAAAAGTTGTTTTCTTTTTTAGAAAATAACTAAATTTTTGAGAAATTTCAATCTGGATTCAGATCGCGACATAGCACTGAGTCTGCACTGTTAAAGGTGCACAATGATATTGCTCGGTTTGTTGATGCCAAGAGCCCTGTTATTCTAGTGCTACTTGATCTCACGGCGGCCTTTGATACAGTGGACCATGAAGTCCTTCTGTCTCACCTTAATCACTATGTTGGCATTCAGGGTACTGCAATTCAGTGGTTCTCGTCATATTTGACCAATAGAACCTTTTCTGTAGTGATTGGGGACTCGTCCTCCTCAACCACTTCTCTCTCTTGCGGGGTGCCACAAGGCTCTATTCTCGGGCCTGTTTTATTTTCACTTTATACGCTGCCTCTCGGGTCCATCATAGCCAGGCATAATATAGCTTATTACTGCTATGCTGATGATTTGCAAATTTATTTGCCTATGAGTCCAAAAAACGCTGACGCAGTTGGGTCACTAATTGATTGCATTTATGACATTAAACTATGGTTAGAGCAAAATTTCCTTCATTTAAATGAAGAAAAGACTGAATATATTATATTTGGAGAGTCTGTAACTTCTGACTTTGATGTGCTGACTTCAAAGCTTAGACCAACTATCAGAAATCTCGGTGTGACTTTTGATAGTAGCCTGAAATTTGATAAACAAATTGACAACAGGTTTTTAGGTTTTATTCATCCATATTCATCACAACTTCCTATTCTTTTCACCTCTTACCGCTAGTAAGGTAGTGAAGACTTGCATTACTTCTCTTGTGTCCCATCGACTGAAAATTACAACCAAAAGCCGCACAATGTGGCATCATGTATTATATTCCGAGTTGTGTTGTGGTAAAAATAGCAACAGGGTAGCGTCAGTAGCTGACAGAGTGCAACCATTTGATGCAGTGGTCTAAAACTCAGTTTCTAGTAATCCTGAAGACCTTGATTAGATGGATCAGGTGTGTTTGATTAGGGTTGGAGCAAAACTGTGCAGAGCTGTGGCCCTCCAGGAATTGAGTTTGAGTGATTTGACGTCATCGACGTAGAATGCACTGTGCACCTAAACAAAATGGTGCCCCCCATTGTCCAAATATGTCAATGGATTTTTTAAATAACGTAAATCTTTAATAGGTTTTCTACTACATATTTCAGTAAGAGACATCATTTACGTTGTATTAAGCCATACGAGTCTTAATACCAGGGGTTCCCTTTAAAAACAGGTGACAAGCACTACACACCTATGTGTTGCGGCTAATGAGCCTTCGTCAGAGTCTGACTCTTATTTGAGGTTGTGCATGATTGTCGTGACATAACTCTTCTCTGGAAAATAAAAAAAAATATTTTCCCCCCTTTTATTTATCAATTTTTATTATTGTTTTAATTAGAAGATAGAGCTGGGACTTGAACTCGGGTGGCCTGAAGCACAACCGAACTACAGCTCGAAACACTGCTTCACTTCCTGTTTGTCACGTCACTTCCTGTTTGTTGCTGCCGCGCTGTTTGAGTTAGAGCTCCGTCGAGTTGATTCCTAATTGCTTGTTTTTTCTCTTAAAATCAAATTTATAACCTATCATTCTCTCTTTTACGGCGGGGGAACACATCCCCGACATTATTTTATATAAAAAACACTCGGATTGCCTTGATATCGCTAGTTTTATCCGACTTCCCGAACATTCGCTACTAGCTTTAGCCCGTTAGCAATAGCGGCGTGGTCACACTAGCGTTTGTACTCTTCTCACTCACAATATTATTGTTCATCTATACTAATGGCGAGTGTATCGGATGTGTCTCTATCTTTGAGTGCAGGTGAGGACACGTTCGAGCTGCATGCGGTGCAGTTGGAGCTGGAGGCCGTGGAACGACAGATTCGGACCCTTCTGGAGAAGCAGGCCGAGCTACGGGAGCGGCGAACAGCGCTGGAAACATCCCGTGCTGACGCTCACCAATCCTCGGTAAGTCTGCAGCGCGATATTAACATTCCTGCTTCCTCTACGCCGTGTGCTTCTCTGCACAGGGCCCGAGCACCCAGAACGCGTTCATCCCAGCCCTCGTTCACTCCGGCGCCGTCACACCAGGGACCTTGGGTTCTTCAGCAACGGAAGGCGCGAGCCAGGCCTCGGACCAGGACCTCTCCCCCTCCGCCGCCCCCGGTCTTCGAGGTCTCGACGAGGAGCCGCTTCTCCCCTCTTCGCGTGGCAGAATGCGACGCCGTGGTCATCGGAGACTCCATCGTCCGTCACGTCCACGCTACCACAACCAAAGGTAAGGTGAGCAGTCACTGTTTTCCTGGTGCTCGTGTTCTCGATGTCTCTGCGCAGGTTCCCGTGATCCTGAATGGCGCTGAGAGCATCGGAGCTGTTGTTCTGCACGTGGGGGTGAACGACACCAGGCTGCGGCAGACGGAGGTGCTGAAGCAGGACTTCAGGAGCCTGATCAAGACGGTACGAGCCACATCGCCCGCGACGAGGATCATCGTGTCCGGACCGCTTCCGACGTACCGACGTGGACATGAAAGGTTCAGTAGATTATTTGCTTTAAATGAATGGTTAATGTCTTGGTGTACTTAACAGAAGCTGCTCTTTATAAATAATTGGAATCTTTTCTGGGAGCGACCTAGGCTCTTCCGTGCTGATGGCCTGCACCCCAGCAGAATCGGAGAACATCTCCAAGACGCTTCGCACCGTATGACTAGTAAGTCAAACCTCAAATCACAGTCTGTGTTCTGTCCACTTAATTGATAGAAATGTGAGTGTAGTACAGTCTATAGAAACTGTGTCTATTCCCCGAATAGTGAGGTTTAACAATGAAAATAAAGGATCTAGAAAAAATCTGATCGTGATCAAACCAGAAATTCGCAAAATTACTGAACAAAAACAATTTCTAAAGCTAGGGCTACTAAACATTAGATCGCTGACACCTAAGGCGGTTATTGTAAATGAAATGATCACAGATAATAGTCTTGATGTAATTTGCCTTACTGAAACACGGCTTAAACCAAATGATTATTTCGGTCTTAATGAGTCTTGTCCACCTGGATACTGTTATAAAAATAAATGCCGTCCGGTTGGCCGTGGCGGTGGTGTTGCAACAATCTATAGAGAGATTCTTAATGTTACCCAGAAAACAAACTACAGGTTTAATTCATTTGAAATTCTCGTGCTAACCGTTACACTCTCAGATATAAGTAAAAAGTCGCTACTATCTCTTGCTTTGGCTACTGTTTATAGACCTCCAGGGCCTTATGTTGATTTCCTAAAAGAGTTTGCAGACTTTCTCTCAGACCTATTGGTCAACGTTGATAAAGCGCTGATTGTTGGAGATTTTAACATTCATGTAGACAATACAAATGATGCGTTAGAGTTTTATGATTCAGCCTCAATTATCGTCCCTCAAGAACAGTTGCAGTGCTTTACAACTATAGGACAGGAAGAGCTAAATAAACTTATCACAGCGTCTAAACCAACAACATGTTTATTAGATCCAATACCCACTAAACTACTGAAAGAATTGTTACCTGTAGCAGAAGAACCTCTTCTCAATATTATTAACTCGTCTTTATCTCTAGGTCATGTTCCAAAACCGTTCAAGTTAGCAGTTATTAAGCCTCTCATTAAGAAACCACAATTAGATCCAAATGTATTGGCAAATTACAGACCCATTTCAAATCTTCCATTTATATCTAAAATACTAGAAAAAGTGGTGTCGGTCCAATTGTGCTCCTTCTTGTAAAAAAATGCTATCTATGAAAAATTTCAGTCAGGATTCAGGCCTCATCATAGCACAGAAACTGCGCTCGTTAAAATTACAAATGACTTACTTCTAGCTTCTGACCAAGGCTGTATCTCAATACTAGTGTTACTTGATCTCAGTGCTGCGTTCGACACTATAGATCATAAAATACTCCTAGATCGACTACAGAATTACACTGGTATTCAGGGACAGGCATTACGGTGGTTTAGGTCATATCTATCAGACCGTCACAATTTTGTTTATTTAAACGGGGAAAAATCTAAGATAACGATAGTAAATTATGGTGTGCCTCAAGGATCTGTGTTAGGCCCTCTGCTATTTTCAATATACATGCTGCCACTTGGTAATATTATAAGAAGACATAGAATTAGTTTCCACTGCTATGCCGATGATACTCAGTTATATATTTCAACACAACCAGATGAAAACTCTAAATTATCCAATCTGACAGAGTGTGTTAAAGAAGTAAAACATTGGATGACTAGTAATTTTCTTCTATTAAATTCAGATAAGACTGAAGTATTACTTATTGGGCCAAAAACCTGTACACAGAATCTCTCAGACTACAATTTGCATTTAGAAGGATGTACTGTTACTCCATCCTCGACAGTTAAAGACCTGGGTGTTATATTAGACAGCAACTTGTCCTTTGAAAATCATATTTCATATGTTACAAAAACAGCCTTCTTCCACCTCAGAAACATTGCTAAGATATGGAATATGTTATCTGTTTCTGATGCAGAGAAGTTAGTTCATGCTTTCATGACGTCTAGACTAGATTACTGTAATGAATTACTAGCTGGTTGCCCTGCTTCCTCAATAAACAAGCTACAATTAGTACAAAATGCAGCTGCTAGAGTTCTTACCAGGTCAAGAAAATATGATCATATAACACCAATTTTATCATCTCTACACTGGTTACCTATTAAGTTCCGTATCGATTATAAAGTACTGCTAATGACCTATAAGGCTCTAAATGGTTTAGCTCCTGTGTACTTAACCGATCTTTTATCGCCCTACAATCCTTCACGCTCTTTAAGATCACAAAACTCTGGACTTCTGGTTGTACCTAGGATAGCTAAGTCCTCTAAAGGAGGGAGAGCGTTTTCACATTTGGCTCCTAAACTCTGGAATAGCCTTCCTGATAATGTTCGGGGCTCAGACTCGCTCACCCAGTTTAAATCTAGATTAAAGACACATCTCTTTAGCCAAGCATTCACATAATGCATCTCATATCAGATCAATTGCACATGACTAGCTTTGCTTAATGTTATGAACAGCAGCTATGCTAATTATTCTTCCATTTGCTTTTCCGGGACGGGCGTCCCGAGGTGACTAGAGAGTACATCAGTTTCAGTTTGGATCCAGCCTCTTAAGAAGACCTCAGATGACTAAAACTTTGGAAGAGACGGCACCAACTCCTGCGAGGACTTCAGAAGATGCAACATCTGGATCAACACGCACATTCGCAAATTTCTATATATCCTAATTATTGTTAATATGTAATTCATTTTTCCAGGAGCTCTTTTCTTCTACCTTCAATTAAATTGCTAACAGTGATTGTATATTAATTGCCTAAATTATTACATTATTAGCTAACTGCATTCTCCAAATTGTAATGTTGACATGCATTCTCTGTAAAGCTGCTTTGAAATGATATGTATTGTGAAAAGCGCTATACAAATAAATGTGAATTGAATTGAATTGAATTAAAAGGCTATTGGCTCTGACAGTCAGAAGATATTTGAAAAAATGTCTTAAAAATCATTAATAAAAACAATTATTTTATGTTTATTTTTATATGTAGTTATACAAGGCATATTTGTACAATGATAACTACAAAGGTAACAGATAAGACATAACGGTCTTCTTCTTTTTCTGGTTAAAGTCCCACCCACTCCCGGTTTTATCTGAATACAGATACGAATAATTTTGAGATTATTACAGATACAGATATTGGCTCTGCTGCACACCCCTAGTCCACAGGCATAACAAGTACAGGTATAAAAGAATCATGGGATCATGCGGCAACAAAGGCCGCTAATGTTGTTTCACCAGAGATTCGGTTGCATAAGTTAAAAAAGAAAAGAAAAAAAAAGTCAACATTAAAGAAGTTTTTGAGTCACAGAACTATCTCCATGGAAATAATTCCTTCAAAAATATCATGCAAGATGTCTGGTGGGTAACCTTTAAAGATGCTGAAAAATGGTTCAATTTTTCTGTCAAGAAACACTGCCTTTTCACTCCAAAAGTTTAAGCGTACAACTTTGACTTTGCAATGCTGTTTGAATGCTGTTTGAATCAAGTGTTCCTGTTTTGTCCTTGCTTGAAATGCACCAGAGCATACCTCCTTTGACTGATTAAAAAAAAGACAAAATCTTCATGGGTTCTATCCTCAAAAGCTTTCTATGAATCCGCCAATTGAATGAGCTCCTACGCTGTCTGTGACTGCACATTGCACTGTACCTTTAACATTTTTGGCAAGACTTGAAACAGAAACTCCTTCCCTCTCCAAGATTACAAGATCTTTCAAAAGTGGTTCCAGAGCCAATGAATGATATGCTGGTATATTTCCTAATACCCAATAAACTGCATTTATCTTCTTTTTTACCCTTCCCTTGGAGTTCCGAGTGGAATACAGATTTCAAAGTCATCCACATGTAAGATCAGGGAAACCTCCTTAAAGTATGTGCCATCATAAAATGATATGGACTGTACATCTGATTCACACACTTTTTTTGTGTGTGATATCAAAGCCTTCAGCAGCTTTTTCCAGAATTTTCTTATCATTTAGAAATTTAGACTGTAATTAGACAGAATTAGATTCCCACAGAAAGGGAGTTCAAGGATTAGTTCACTTTCAAATGAAAATTAGCCCAAGCTTTACTCACCCTCAAGCCATTCTAGATGTATTTGACTTTCTTCTTTCTGATAAACATTTTTGGAGAAATATTAATAAATATCCTGACGCATCCGAGCTTTATAATGGCAGTGATAGGGATCAATGAGTATGAGCTGAAGAAAGTGCTTCCATCCACATCCATCCATCATAAATATGTGCTCCACACGGCTTAATAAAGTCCTTCTGAAGTGAAGCGATGCATTTGTGTAAAAAAATATCCACATTTAACAAGTTATAAAGTAAAATATCTAGCTTTTCTTTTTTTTCCCACCATATTCAATGTACGCAGAAAGTGTAAAACTCTCGCAGTTCACAAAGCTTACACTACGTCCTTCGCCTTCCCTATTCAGCTTACGGGAAAAAGTGTAACTGACATGACGCCACTTTACACTTTCTTCATAACTTCAATACGGAAGGCGGTCTGGCGCAAGCTAAATATTTTACTTCATAACTTGTTAAATATGGTTCCCTTTCGAAAGGGAACTCAACTCTGCATTTGGCACGCTTTTGGGGAACGCCTCCGCGTGAACCGGTGTCTGAAAACAATATCAACTCACGACAATCCTATTGGCCGGCGACAGCCTATGACGTCATCATAGCGCGACCCGGAAGTATATAAGGAGCGCCTAGAGAACCAGTCAGTATCTTTTTCGTCTTCAGGGACTGTTTTGTTTGAAACGATATCAAACCGATATTAAGGTAAGACAATTTATGTCTAACAAATGTTTCAGGAAGTGTGTGCATCCATGTCCCATAGTGTTGACATCTGATCACATACATAACTTATAACGTTGTCTTTTATGAGAACAAAAGAGCATGTACAGGCAGTTCTTGTGGGATCTGTCTGTTTGTTATTGTGAGTGTGTTTTACTTGTAAAATGCTCCACTCTCTTCTGGTCTTTTCCTCGAGAGGAGAAGGACTGGCAGCTGCACCTAATGGTTCTGATCTTACTCTTGCTGAGGCAGAGTAGAGACTAGATCAACGGGTTTTCAGCTGGAGCTTGTTGTAGAGTTGAAGGGGTGAAATTCCCCACGACCTTCGACGGCTGACGGGAGATAGCTGTGTGATTATTATGATGTGTTGTCTATGACATCGTTAGATTCAGCAGCTGTTGCTCTTTTTGTTCTAAGCCAAACAAGAGAGCAGGAGATGGCTGATGAGGATGAAGATGGTGAGCCTTCTGAATCCTCAAAGCCACCCTGCCCCCGCGTATGTACAGCTGTGTGAGATTATGGAACGCACCTCTGGCAGACTGCGGCTGCCATTGGAGCGGGTTAAGAAAGAAACCACTCGCGGACGGTTCATCGAACGGCTCCTTTTTTGCCATAATTCTCCAGCCACCGTAAACTTTCCATTCCTTCTTGATCTTCATACTGAGATCGAGAAGGCATGGAAGGACCTGTATTCAGCTCGCATTCATCAACATCAGCAGGTTAATTCGCTGATGTTGATGGAGTGAGTTTGGGTACGCGTTGACAGCTCCTACTGACGAGATGAATGCAACTATCTCGTGATATGGGTAGGCTCCGACGCTCTATACATGGCAGCAGGTCAGGCGGGTGTTGCTTACACACAATGTCTGTTCGTAAGCATATCAGTTACCTGCTGAGATTGGCTTGGTAGGTTTCTTATATTCATATCAGTTTCCTGTTTATGATGCGGACTAGGGCCCTGAAGTTCCATTAGGTTGGCTGGTACGATATATTATTAGGGTAGTACTTTGTTTGTCCCCTTTTTTGGATGTGTTGGCTTCAGACAATTAAGCCACCGTTCATATGTATTCAGATGTCGGCTGTAACTAAGCCGCACTGTTAGCCACCTTTTGGTTTATTAGCTTTCTCCTCTGGTAAAAGTTTTGAGATTAGCTTTCACTAACTTCAGATAGATCTATGTTTAGTGTCGGCCTTACAGGTCGCCTGACATTGTGTGCTTTAGAGACTGTTGTTTTCTTAGCCCCAGCCAGATCTATGCTTACGTGTTGGCCTTATAGGCCCACAGCTATAGCTGGCCTAGGCTAGAACTAGGGTTTAGGCGGTCTGCTAGTAGCATTTACACCCTTTTTATACTACCCCTGTTATGTGAGTGTAGTTTTCCTAGTTCTGGCCTCCTCTTTTCAGAGTTGTCAGGCCAAGGCCCATTGTCCCTTCGGTGTAGGTGCAAATTAGACAGCAGCTAAGGTAGCAGACTATTGCTAAGTCTCCCTGGTGCCGTTGTCTCAGGCGGTGTAGGCCCCTTTCTATGTGAATAGAACCTTTGTTGCTGTGGCCCCGCTCCCCCAGAACTATCTAGTGGTACTTTGACTTCAGTTTTTCACCTGAACCCCTTGAACTATGTTCAAGCCTGAGTGATATAGTTGTAGCTTTTTATGAAAGCTCCTGTTCCCTAGGGTTCAGTACAGATTGTATCTGTTTTTGGTGATAATTTCTGATGTGAAGTACCCACCCTGTATTTTTCAGGGTTGGATTAATAGTACTCCCTTGTTGTTCAAGGTTTTTGTGCTTTAATATGTTAGTTCTGATTCCTGCCCTACACTTTTGTGAGCTCAGTAACTCTAATACTGCCACAGGCTAGCGCCCGTGTGTTCTGGAGTAGTAGGCCTGACTTTGGCCACCTTTAGAGTATGGTGACATAGTTTGTACTCCCCTTGCTGTAGGGTAAAAGTGTTTTTACTGAGTATATTGCCTGTTGGAATGTATAAGCTCAGGTTGAGTTTATAAAGCTAACCTCACTACATAGTTTGGTTTTCATATATGGCTCCCTTAGAGGTTGAACACTGCTACAGGCTGACGCTCGTGTTGTGTGAAGTAGAAGGCTCCATTTGAGCCTCCTTCAGAGCACAATAGCTTGTTGTATTTCAAGGTTTGTTGGTAGATGTTTCAGTTAGAGTTTGCTCACTTGGAAACTAGCACTGCCACAGGTTGACGCCCATGTCATGCTGAAGTCGCAGGTCCTGTTTGCAGAGTAAAAAGTGTTTTTGCTGAGTACATTGACTGTTGGAATGTGTGGATAAAATTAAGCTCAGGTTGAGCTAAACTAGTTAACCTCACTGGATGGTTTGGTTCTCAGATTTGGCTCCTTTAGAGCTTAGACACTGCCACTGGCTGACGCCACATGTCTTTCTGGAGTAGCAGGCCCTGTTTGGGCCTCCTTCAGAGCATGATGGCGTAAGTTTGTACTCCTCTTGCTTAAAGAGTAAAACGTGTTTTTACTGAGTACACTGCTTGTGGGTATGTGTGGAAAGAAATTAGCTCAGGTTGAGTTAAACTAGTTAACCTCACTGAATAGTTTGGTTCTAAGGTTTGGCTCCCTTAGGATTTAGACTGCCACTGGCTGACGCCCATGTTATTCTGAGGTCGCAGGTCCTGTTTTGACCTCCTTCAGAGCATGATGGTGTAAGTTTGTACTCCTCTTGCTTAAAGAGTAAAGTGTTTTTACTGAGTACATTGCCAGTTGGAGGATGTGCTCAGGTTGAGCTAAACTAGTCAACCTCACTGGATAGTTTGGTTCTTAGATTTGGCTCTCGTAGAGCATAGACACTGCCACTAGCTGACGCCATGTGTCTTTCTGGAGTCGCAGGCCCTGTTTTGGGCCTCCTTCAGAGCATGATGGCGTAAGTTTGTACTCCTCTTGCTTAAAGAGTAAAAAGTGTTTTTACTGAGTACATTGCCTGTTGGAATGTGTGCTCAGGTTGAGCTAAACTAGTCAACCTCACTGGAAAGTTTGGTTCCCAGATTTGGCTCCCTTAGAGCATAGACACTGCCACTAGCTGACGCTTGTGTCATTCTGAAGTCGCAGGTCCTGTTTGGACCTCCTCTAGAGCACGATGGCCTAAGTTGTACTCCTCTTGCTTAAAGAGTAAAAAGTGTTTTTACTGAGTACACTGCTTGTTGGATAGTGTTGAGGTAAACTGTAATATGTGGGCACTCTACAGTCTTATCTGCTAGTTAAACTCGGTTCATTCTGAGCGAGTTCCATGTTTGTGGGATCTTGCTTATCAGCAAGCTAGCTGTTCTAGGTGTGTGGCCTTCACAGGCCGCCCTTTAAGCTGAGTTGGTTACTGCCTCTTTGCAGTCACTCTTACTGGATATCTTCTCTGAAGAAATGTGATTAGAGACTCTGTGATTAGGTTGTTGGCCAAGACTAGGTTTCTGTAAAGTAGACCAGGTCAGGCCTCCCTGGTGGCAATCAGGGTCGAGTACGTTCCCCTGACTAGTGACTGGCTAGGGTTCCTTCGGGCCCCCTGGCCACATTTCCTTAAAGGTACCCTCTTTTCTTTGCAGAGAAGTTTGGTTCCAGAAGCCTTTGAACGGCCTTGGTAGGCCTTCTGCAGAAGGCCTCTTTGAGGCTTTTAGCTTGGGCTATTGGCCATAGGGAATACTGTCACTGACAGCCTATGTATGACCTGTTAAGCTATTGGCCATAGGGAATACTGTCACTGACAGCCTATGTATGACCTGTAGGGGGAGTGGTTCTAGCACTTCAGTTGAAGCTGCTAGTTCTGATGTTTATCTAGCCATTTTGGCATGCACTCCCCTCAAGCATGGCGGCGTGGGTATATTGTTCCCCAAAACGTGTCAAACGCACAGTTGAGTTCCCTTTCGAAAGGGAACGTCTCAGGTTACGTATGTAACCATGGTTCCCTGAGAACAGGGAACGAGACTCTGCGTTTCCTAGCCATGCATCAGGGCTGCCTGCTGAACAGTCCCTTCAGACGATAAGATACTGACTGGTTCTCTAGGCGCTCCTTATATACTTCTGGGTCGCGCTATGATGACATCATAGGCTGTCGCCGGCCAATGGGATTGTCGTGAGTTGATATTGTTTTCAGATACTGGTTCACGTGGAGGCGTTCCCCAAAAGCGTGTCAAACGCAAAGTCTCGTTCCCTGTTCTCAGGGAACCATGGTTACATACATAACCTGAGACAATATTTTTACACAAATGCATCGCATTGCTTCAGAAGGCCTTTATTAACCCCCCGGATGTGGATGGAAGCACTTTCTTTAGCTCATACTCATTGATCCCTATCACTGCCATTATAAAGCTCAGATGCGTCAGGATATTTATTAATATTCTTGTGATTATGTTCATCAGAAAGAAGAAAGTCATACACACCTAGGATGGCTTAAGGGTTAGTAAAGCTTGGGCTAATTTTCATTTGAAAGTGAACTAATCCTTTCAATTTCACAATTATATATATTTTTTTCTCCAATCAATAACAAAACACGCACACACACACACACACACACACAGAGAGAGACACAGCGTATCAATAAAAGGCTGCTGCTTCCAAGTGCTGTGCTTAATCGTCCTGTTTCACAAAGTTCTTTTACCAATTCTCTGATTACTGATGGGTCTATAGCACATTTATGCTTTGGTCAATAATATTTCTCAATGCTTGCACTGATGCCTCTGATGAAATAAAATGGAATTATTCTACTAACAGATTAATTCAGTCGGCTGGAAAATGGAAGAGGTTTTCCAGTTTAAGCAGCAAAGAACCAACTTTTCTCACTGCAGTATTTTGTACAGATTCACCTTCCTCATCCATTGACAAAGAAAAATGCCTTTCGAGTCCCTCTGTGTCATTTACATAATCAGCAGCTCTGCCAGGAACCAATGTTCTTTTCAGCACTTTTTAAAAGAACAGCAGGTTTAAAGTCAGCTACTGAATGAGTTGTATGCCTTCTGCTTTTGTGAGTAGCAAATGTTCCATACACATTTGTCTGAAAATCACAACCACAGTAAGCTCATTGGACAGTTTCTTTATAATTTAGATGATGTCTAATGTGTGGAGAGAGAAAAAAACCCTCCTCTTCAGCTGTAAATGTACTGGATGAGAGGTCTCCTTTTCTTGGAACTTCTTTCCCATTAAATTTGCATTGCCATTTCATTTAAACAAAAACAAAGACTATTACAAGCTTAAAAACTTGATCTAATGAATTGAATTACTTTTATATTTTGGCAAAATATGCTACAGTATTCAAAAGATAAGATTAAGTGATTTAACAAACAATTGTTTTTGCACTGTCCAAACAATATTGTAACATTTCTTAAAGAAAGTAATAATAAAAAAAGGCAATTTACTCGCCATCATGTAATTTCAAACCTACGTAACTTCATTCATCTTCAGAACACTGCCTTTACTTGCATCAACTTGCATTGGTCACTATTCACCCTCATTGTACAGCTTACAACATCCTTCAGATATATTCATTTGAACCAAAGTCATAATGATTTGGATTTACATTTTTTTGTGCAAAACTAACATGAATTCTAAGATGGATCCTACAGTCTATTTAGGCTTACAATGCTTTTTATGCCGACCCGACTCAATGATTTATGATTCACAGTTCACACTCTGTTTAACATATGCACAAACAGGTCTGTTACATCATCTTGAAAAATTACTGTAAAAGTTCTTACCTTTCGAAGTCGATGGAATTGACTCCTTGACTCCATTTAAAACAGTGTCAAAAACAGAATACAAAACTGGTTGTTATTTCACACTAAATTTATTCTTTTTTTTCCCAGACACAAAGCTTTAAATTGACATTATTAAAACAACTTTAATTTAGAGATGACATTAACTTGAAATCATGAGTAACACATCAACATAGTTACCGTGTTGTCAATAATATATTTTACAGAGGTAAATTTCAGAAGAAAAACATCATTGGTTGAATTAAATAAACAAGAGAGAAGGTAACAAATTCTTTAAATAATTATCTACAGTGATCCAGTCATAATGGCAGTAAATGCCCATGATCATCTCTTTTCTTAGGCTCAAAAAGCTGCTTGGACAGGAGATGTCAAGATACTAGAAAATAAATAGGCCTACAAAATATACAAAAATATATTAGATACAATGATATACGCTTATTGATGTGTTTAATATTGTTGGCAGCTTTTCATGATTTTTATGATAAT
The DNA here is from genome assembly GCF_019924925.1 of Ctenopharyngodon idella. Taxonomy (NCBI): domain Eukaryota; kingdom Metazoa; phylum Chordata; class Actinopteri; order Cypriniformes; family Xenocyprididae; genus Ctenopharyngodon; species Ctenopharyngodon idella. The sequence continues at coordinate 30,576,198 of NC_067234.1, read as the reverse complement.
GCAGTAAATTAATATTCCTCACCTTATTTCATTCACTCCTTGCTGATATAGTGCACTCAATTGCCATGCACTATATAACTCACAAAAGTTAGAGACTCCACCAAGCATGCACACATTTAACAGTGTTCAAATTGCCAGCTAAACTTAAATGAACAGGAATGTGTATCTTTAAAATATTTGAGGAATAATATTTTCCTATGATGAAGAATATCTTCCCTGTCATTCTCCTACTCTGTTTATGTTGTATAGACAGTGCAGCGCTTCCAGGTTCTACGTCAGAACGCCAACTCAGTATTGGCCGATGCTGTGTGATGCTGACATAGGAGCCAGCCAATACTGAGCTGGCGTTCTGATGTAGAACCTGGAAGTGTTGCACTGTCTATACAACATAAACAGCGTAGGAGAATGACAGGGAAGTTAAGAACTTGTTGAAAGTAGTTATTTTTGTTTTGTTTTGGCGCACAAAGAGTATTTGTCGCTTAAAAAATTAAAGGGTACATACTGTGAGGATATACTGTAGAAAGAAGCGCAGAAGATCCAAATGCGAGTTAAACAGTTTATTTCTCACAGAATACTCAGAAAGTACATAAATGGCAGAGGTGATGAGAAGCAGGTGGCTGCAGGGGTGCTCCGTGACGCAGGGACAGCAATGGGCAAACGAAGGCAGGAATCTCAGAGAAAATCACACAAGGACAGCTTCACTAGAAGCTCCAAGGAAACCACGTCCAGAACCGACAGGGAGAGCACGACAGAACCCCAGTAGCGCCTGCAATGAACTGACAAACAGGACACGTAAACACACACATTAAATAAGGCGCTAGATGAGAAGCAGCTGTTGCTGATAATTAAATCAGCACACTAACAAGTAACGCCCAACCATACACACACAAGAGGGCGAGTCAGTGAATCCATGAACCGTCACAGTACCCCCTTTTCATAAGAACGCCTCCTTGCGTTCCCAGGAGAACCTACCTGTAGATTGTAATCATCTATCAGGGAGTGATCCAGAATGTCCCTAGCAGGAACCCAACTTCTCTCCTCCGGACCGTAACCTTCCCAGTCCACCAAGTACTGGAATCCACGTCCCCTCCGTCTAGCGTCCAGAATACGACGAACCAAATAAGCGGGTTCCCCATCTACGAGGCGCGGTGGGGGAGGAACCGGGGTAAGCGGATTAATGTGGGAATGAAAAATGGGTTTTATTTTGGACACATGGAAGACGGGATGAATTCTCCTGTACGCAGGAGGAAATTTAAGGCGGACTGTCACTGGACTAAGGATCTTAGTGACAGGAAATGGGCCAATGAATTTAGGTGCAAGTTTATTACAAACGGACCGGAGAGGAATGTTCTTAGAAGAAAGCCACACTTTTTGACCAACGACGTATACGGGAGGTTTCAGCCGGTGGCGATCGGCCTGAGCCTTGGTGCGCGCTCCCACCTAAAGAAGAGTCTTACGGGCTCTTCTCCATGTGTGACGACACCTCTGGACGAAGGCGTGAGTGGAGGGGACTGCGACTTCAGATTCCAGACTAGGAAAAACTGGTGGCTGGTAACCTATACTACACTCAAAAGGCGAAAGACCCGTGGATGATACTGGTAATGAGTTGTAAGCGTACTCAACCCATGAAAGTTGTTGGCTCCAGGAGGAAGGATTCTGAGCCACCCTACATCGTAACATTCTCTCCAGATCCTGGTTGGCTCTCTCGGCTTGTCCGTCACTCTGGGGATGAAAACCAGACGACAGACTGACAGTCGCTCCCAGTAACCGACAAAATTCTTTCCAAAATTTGGAAGTAAATTGGGATCCCCTGTCGGAAACCACATCAATCGGGAGGCCATGGATACGAAAGATGTGATCAACGACAGTAACCGCTGTCTCCTTGGCTGAGGGTAATTTGGGCAAGGGAATAAAGTGTGCCGCCTTCGAGAACCAGTCCACTATGGTTAAAATTACCATATTACCCTGTGAAGGAGGGAGATCTGTGACGAAATCTAGTGCTATGTGGGACCAGGGTCTCGAAGGGACAGGCAGCGGTTGAAGGAGTCCATCTGGGGGACGATTGGAAGTCTTACCATGAGCACAAACCGAGCAAGCCAAAACAAAATCTCGAATGTCGCGAGCCCTACTGGGCCACCAAAATCGTTGCTTGACCAAAAACCTGGTCCGACTGACTCCTGGATGACAAGCCACATTGGAACCATGCCCCCACCGAATAACATCTGACCGCAATCCCTCTGGCACAAATAACCGACTCGGTGGACCACTGGGCGGAGGCGTTACCCCTTCTAAGGCCGTGCGGACCTTAGATTTGACCTCCCATGTGAGTGAGGAGATAAAAAGTCTCTCAGGTAAAATACACTCGGGAGTAGACGGGCGCTCGGAACGATCAAAAATATGAGAACGCATCTGGTTTGATGTTCTTGGACCCAGGACGATACAAAAGAGAGAAATCGAAACAACCGAAAAAAAGAGCCCACCGAGCCTGCCTGGAGTTAAGTCGTTTGGCGGACCTGATATATTCCAAGTTCTTGTGATCAGTCCAGACGATAAAAGGTACCCCCGACCCTTCTAACCAGTGACGCCATTCCTCCAATGCTAATTTGACTGCCAACAACTCTCTGTTACCATTATCATAATTACGTTCGGCAGTCGATAAGCGATGAGGAAAAAAATGAGCAGCCTCTGGAGCACTCGTCTGACGTGTTGAACATGTTCCTGGAGAGAAGAGGAAAATATCAAAATGTCATCCAGGTAGACATATGAACTGATCGACCATGTCTGTCAACACGGCATTAATGAGTGCTTGAAAAACGGCAGGGGAGTTGGACAGGCCGAAAGGCATGACCAAGCATTCAAAGTGCCCCCTGGGGGTATTAAACGCCGTTTTCCACTCATCCCCCTCCCTTATGCGGACCAAATGATAAGCGTTACGCAGATCTAATTTCGTGAAAAGAAATGCTCTCTGCAACCGTTCAAAGGCTGAAGCCATCAGCGGCAAAAGATAAGTATTCTTTACCATGATGTTGTTGACATGACATGATGTTGCCCTCGATAGTCAATACACGGTCACAGAGAACCATCCTTCTTACCCACTAAAAAAAATCCAGCGCCAGCCGGAGATGAAGAGGGACGAATGAGCCCAGCTGCCAAAGAATCAGAAATATATTTCTCCATGACCTCCCTCTCAGGGTTAGAAAGTGAGTATAACTTGCCTTTAGGCGGAGAGGTACCTAGCAATAAGTCTATAGCACAGTCATAGGGACGATGCGGGGGAAGTGAAGCAGCCCGGGACTTACTGAACACTCCCTTCAGGTCGAGGTAGTCCTCCGGCATGTTAGACAGGTTCACTGGCTCCTCCTGTAACACAGAACACGAGACAGACGGACATGCAGACACTAAACAATCAGCGTAACACTGACGACTCCACTCCATGACGGAGCTCTGTCCCCAATCGATCCTGGGTCTGTGCTTAGCCAGCCACAGATGACCCAGTACGATTGGCACGAGGGGGGACCTGGAAATAAAAAAACAAGTCTGTTCAGTGTGGTTACCGGACGTGATGAGTGTGAGGGAGCCGGTGGTGTGTGTGATGTCCGGTAACATCTGCCCGCTGAGGGCATGGACGGAAATGGTGTGCTGCAGCGGAACCATAGGAATCCCAGGCTGTCTGGCCAATGAAACGTCCATCAGATTCCCCTCCGCACCAGAGTCTACAAGCGCCTGACAGCAGTGAGATCCCATTGCCCATTGCAGTCTTACCGGGAGGAGAGTGGCTGACAAAGATTCGCCCATAGAAATCCCACCCGACAGTAACCCCTTAACTACTGTCGGGCTTGATCTTTTACAGGACAGTCTCTGAGATAATGTCCAGCCCTCCCACAGTACAGACATAATCCTCTCTCTCTCCGATGTTGTCTCTCCTCCCGGAAAAGCCGAGCCCTACCCACCTGCATGGGCTCCTGATCGACTGGATGACTGACCGCGTTAACACTGTTGCCACCGGGAAACCCCCGTAGCTCGAAACTCGTGACTGGCCGTGTATGATCCACCCGTTGTTGCAGACGAGCGACCGGGTCTTTTATCGCTGTGACCGCTCCATCTTTCGGTTTTAAACGATCTCTAAATCCAGTGTCGAACTGGGCCTTGTTTATAAAACCATAAGCGCCGATCCTGAGGGCTCGAGCAGCCACGGAAAAACACAAGATATTCTCCATTCATTTTAACCAGTAAAAAAGTGATTGCAACTTTCAGACATGATTTTATCCTTATTTTGATAGTTAATTTAAGGCGGTTTCTATGGTTATTTTAATGACAAATGTCGAGAGTGCATCTGTTTGCATGAGCACAAATCTCTTAGCTCCACTGTTCCCTTATTGCTGGGTTCTTTGGGAAGCAAGGTTTTCTTTCCTCCACAACCAAAAACACACTTCTTTGGTGACATTGTTGATTTTGTGGTCTAAAAACAAAATGACAAATCGTTCTCAAGCAAGTCCTGTGCAGGGCTGCCAATGATTTCCATAACCCAAACGAAGCGCATTGATGGGCGTGCTCTCGCTCTGGTTGATGTGTGCGCGCGCTCTTCCCGGAGAAGTGTCCATACAAGGAATTCCCTTTATTACGTCATACAGGACCATCAGGGAAAAAAAAAAAAAAAAAAAACATTCCAAAACTTGTACGAACACTGAAGGAGTGTATTTGAGCCTGTAAACTTGAATACTCTGATTGAGATTACGTCTACTCTGAAACCTACTACGTGCCCCCAGGATGTAATTCCTGTATATTTCCTTGGACAAATTATTGAGACTGTTGGCCCTGACCGATTTGTTTTATGTGTTTTTGGACAAGATGATATAGGATAGATCTGTTAGTTTAATTAATTAGATTTGGCAGTTACCATTGTGCTGGAGAGTAGAGCCTGTGCTTTAGTCACTGATAAACCGAGAAACACTGATGTTATGCTGCATGTTGCTTTATTTAAAAGCAGTAACTGTGTAGTTGCCGATGCAGTTATAAGCTGTTTGCGAAGTACTTTAGCACATGCATGTGTGTTATTGTTAACTGCTATGTCAAACTGCAAAGATCTGAGTTCGTCATGTTTTTAATTATTTCACTATTACACGTTAAGTGTTTGCAGTTCTATATTAAGAAAAATTCTTTTTCAGTTGACTCAAATGAAATAATTTTACAGTACTAACACGTATAAATACTAGTTTTTTAAACTCAAACTGTTTGAAGCAATCTGTTTTCCAAATGAAATGAGTTCATTCCCATGGTAGTATTATGGTAATAAACTGTAAAAAAGGAGAGCTGTAAATTTACGGTAGAGGGCTGTAAATTAACAGTACATTACTGGCAACCACAGCTGCCAGTAGATTACCATTCTTTTACAGCACAATTTTTTACAGTATCAAACTCACCTGCTTGTAACTTTATGGTGATCCTGAAGATCTTGATTAGCTTGTTCAGGTGTGTTTGATTAGGGTTGGATCTAAACTCTATAGGAGAGTGGATCTTGAGAGCCAGAGTTGAGAACCCCTGTGTTATACCATAATGTATTTATAATGCAGTATGATATAGATCAGTGGTTCTCAACCGGGGGGGGGGCAGACACTCTCCCGGGGGGGCGCGAGTAGGCTACAGGATGGGAGGAAAAAAAACCTGAAACCTGTATATACAAAACTATAACTTTTTATGACAGTAGTTTAGTGATAAAAAAAAAAATTGCAATTTTTTTTATCACTAAACTACTGTCATAAAAAGTTATAGTTTTGTATATACATAACTCCTGAATAAAATTAAAATGTGTTTGGACTGATTTAAAAAAAAAAGAAAAAAAAAAGTTTTGAACAAATTTGATTGGTTTGTCGATAGTGAGCGCAAATGCAGGTGATAAGCGGTTTTATTAAGCGAGTCACTGAGTCGTTCATTCACGATTCGTTCAAACGGCCGATTCATCAAGAATGAGACAGATGTTTGTGAATGGGTCATTGAATCTTTGACTCAAATGATTTGTTCAAAACACTGAATCATTCAAAACACGATTGAGTGTTGCTGTGAGATGTGCTATGTTGTGATCTTTGTTTAGATTCATCGGATCTATTTTCGCTGCTAAAATAGAACAAAACAGTCATTATTTCGTCTAAAATGTAAGTGACTTAATATTATTAACTTGTTTGTTGAACTGTCATATCAGTGTCACATTTTCAATCGTGAGGTGATGGTAAATTAAGTGATGGTCAATTGTCAGCTCTCTTGGTTGTCAGGTCGTGTGATGTATGTTGCTGAACTGTATTCAAATGTTATAAATATAAAAACACCACATTTTGAAATTTAACTGCAGTATGTCAATTTAGTTTATTTGTGTGTGCTGCGCTCATAGACTTTAGAAAACGGCGCTCATTTGTTTGATTTCTCCTCTACTATTAGGCCTAGTAATAATAACAATAATAAAGCATAAATTAATATCAGAGGTCTGGTGCCAATTCCCAATTATAGCAATATCCTAGTAATGATAATAGGCCTACTGATGATATTATTATTATTATTATTATTATTATCATTATTATTATTATTATTATTATTAACAACAACAATAAAGCATGTAACCTCATATAATTATATAGCAATAGCCTAGTAATGATGATAAGCCTACTACTACTCATTATTATTATTATTATTATTATTATTATTATTATTATAATGCCTGCAAGCTCACATTAGAAGTCTGGTGCTACTGCCAATTATAACAATAGCCTAGTAATGATAATAGGCACTGGGGCCCCAACTGCAGTGAACCAGCTTTGGGGGGGGGGCCCAGCTTGCAAAAGGTTAAGAACCCCTGATATAGATCATGAAGGTCATGATTAATGTTAGTTGTAGAAATAGGCTAAATCTGGTTAAAATCCATAATATGGTGGAAAAAAAATATTTTTTTGCATTTTATGAATGCAATTACACAGAACAAATAGACCAATTACCCATGGCGGGTGTTTGTTATTCAAAGTGTGCAATCTCTGCTCTTGAGAATACTGAAAACTGACTGTTTCTGCTGCAATGATTTGGAAACATATTTGTTCCCATGCTTATAAATGTTATATTTTTCATATTGTGTGTGATGGTAATAATACTTTTCACTTTTTGGAGAACAAATGGGATAAGCCTTAGACTTGCTAACCTTGTTATAGTAACTAGTAAATAATTTTTATTGTAAAAAATAAATTAATTTTGAATGTAAAAAATAAACAGAATTGTCTCTGAATAATAAAAAAAAAATGGTATAGCATTGGTATATTATAATTTGCCACTCTGCTGCTGTTGTAGAAATATGAAAAGATGTAGAATCATCCCTGTATTCCAGTATTTGACATTTTCTGATTGAAACTTTTCCTCTGTCTTCCATGACCCTTCATGTTTATTTCTGTAAATACAGCCAGAGTGTCATGCGAGGTGATAATATCTTCTCACCCAATAACTCGGTAGGGGGAGGGAGGCATCCAAACCATCAGATGACCCATGAGGTTATCTGAGGAATTTGAGAGAAGCTGATCTGTGAAGCTTCAGTCATGTTTCATTAGAAAACATTTTATTTCAAATAGAAAACAAGTTGGAAAAACAGATACAAATACATAAAACACTGCCTAACAACTAAACAGTATAACAGGTTGTGTGTGTGTGTGTGTGTGTGTGTGTGTGTGTGTGTGTGTGTGTGTTTCAAAACCGCTTTCTAAAGTGGTAACTCACTTAAGGTTAAAACACTCACTGATCGGCCGCTACACATTGATAAATAACAGCAATATTTGAACCAAAAAGATAAAACTAAATAATATGTAAAACACAGGGTTGCTTTGGTGTTTGCTTTGTTGTGCTTTGCTTAGCCCACTCTACCTCACCAAAGACCACACACAGCTGGAGTTACAACAATGCATATGACACTGTGTTCCAAGTGCAAACTCTAACAACCTTGAAATACTAACCAATCTCTTTTTGTAGGCTCGATCCTTCAACATGGTGCACAAATCTTCCAGTTCCTTTGGTGTGTTACAGGGCTTTTTGAGAATCTCTCGTCCTTCGGGTGGTTCAGAACACGTTAGTCCTTAGAAAGCGTTTAGTGTTTTGGAGTCTCTCTTTGACTTGATTGAGAAGAAGGAATACAGCCCACTCAAACTTTGATGACTCTGGATACCATACACTCCATTAATTTCATAGACAACACATACAATTACTCTGTTTATAAAATGAATGCCATGCTGTTAGAACCAGAAGTTTATTTTTTATTTATTTATTTATTTATTTCCTCCATTTGGTGTACACTTACTTGCCACTGATGTCCTCTCTGTGTTGTGGTCTTCAGATGGACTGCTCATGCAAAACACTGCTTTAAAAAAAAATGCAGTAATAAGTAAATTATAAATTATACCAGTATATTTTAATTATACAGGCCTAATACCATCACTGTTAGATTACCATCACTGTCTTGTTGGGTTATGACCAATAGCTGTTGTCAGTTGTGCTTTGAATTTGATTTGCCATCTGCAGATGCCAACTAAAGCTCTATCATGCAAAAAGGAAGCCATGTGTGAACATGGTCCAGAAGTGCCATTGTGTCCTGTGGGCCAAGGCTCATTTAAAATGGACCGTTTCAAAGTGGAAAAGTGTTCTATGCTCAGACGAGTCCAAATTTGACATGCTTGTTGGAAATCACGGACACCATGTTGTCCGGGCTAAAGAGGAGGGAGACCTTCCAGCGTGTTATCAGCATTCAGTTTAAAAGCCAGCATCTCTGACGGTATGGGCGTGCATAAGTGCATACGGTATGGGCAGATTTCATGTTTTGGAAGGCACTATGAATGCTGAAAGGTCTATAAAGGTTTTAGAGCAACATATGCTCCCCTCCAGACAATGTCTATTTCATGGAAGGCCTTGTGTATTTCAGCAGGACAATGCAAAACCACATACTGCAGCTATTACAACAGCATGGCTTCATCGTAGAAGAGTCCGGGTGCTGAATTGGCCTGCCTGCAGTCCAGATCTTTCACCTATAGAGAAAAATATGCCAAAGACGACCACAAACTCTTCAGCAGCTGGAAACCTACATCAGGATAACTCCAGAAACTCATTACCTCAATGCCCAGATGTCTTCACACTGTTTTGAAGAGAAGAGGAGATGCTACACCATGGTAAACATGCCCCCATCCCAATTATTTTGAGACCTGTAGCAGGCATCAAATTTGAAATGAGCTCATTTTGTGCATGAAATTGTAAAAATTCTCCGTTTAAACATTTATGTTATCTATGTTCTATTGTGAATAAAATATTGGCCCATGTGATTTGAAAATCTTTTAGTTTTCATTTTATTTAAATTTAAAAAAAAAACATCCCAACATTGCCAGAATTTGGGTTGTATATATTTTGTGTATTTTATGTATGTGTGTGTGTGTGTGTATGCACACACACACACACACACACATATATATATATATATATATATATATATATATATATATATATATAGCCTATATATTGCAAGCTGGGCCTTTTTTTTTTTTTTTTTTTTTTTTAATAAATAAACTGCTTGTAGAAATGTCAGCACAAAGCATGCAAGAAAAGTGGAATCATTCAACAGTGTTAAATGTTAAGTATACATAGGGAGGCACGCAACCCGTGCGATGACCCACAAGGTTATCTGAGGAATTTGAGAGGAGCTCTGCCGAATGCACTGAAGCTCCAGCCGCGTTTCATTACGATTTAATAAATTCTTTGCGCAAGACACGGTGCAGATCTGAGAAGAAGAGCAGTGCGAGCTCAAGCGCAAATCTTTCCACATGCACGCGTACAGTATCACGATCAGATGACACTAACACGTGTTGTCATATCTCGCTGGCTCCAGTCCAAAATTAATCCAGGATTACACTTTAACACAGAGAGAACTCAATGACTAATAAACGCAGCTGACGGAGGTTTCAGTTTGTCGAAGAATATAAACAGAAGACACAGGCGAGATCCAAAGCCAGATCTAAAAATGAGGTCTAAAGGAGTGTTTGTGCTTGTGTTACTCGGCGCGTTAACTGCTTATTACGTTTATTCACCAATCCCGAATAACATAGAAGAGAGATGGAAACTAATGCTCACTGACTCTTTCTTCAAAAGTTTAAGCCAGTTGGTAAGTTTGCTTGCATTCGTATTTTACATGGATTGAGCTGCCTGAAAGATTGACAGCCATCATTTTAATTCCAGTTAGACGCATGCATATTATCACGATTTGCAATGTCACTGCCATATATCTCGTATCGTGTTATTATTTTGGGCAGGGTTGATCAGAGAGTGTTATTACGCAACTAATCGCAGTTGTAACGCATTTGTTGGGTCAGTTACGCATTTGATTATTTATTTGGATTTCAGAAGCGTCTCTCAGTGTTTGGCATGGCACCACACCAGTGTCTGCTCAGGGTTGTGTGTAAATAGAGTGAGGCAGATTTACAGTTTACAGATTATGTCAATTCTTAATCCGACCATTATAGCTTATATAGTAAGCTTTGTGGCTAATAATAGAAGGAAATTATAGCAGCAAATGCCAATTATAAATACATGTGTAAAATCTACCTTTAATATGGGGGAATGTTGTAACATGATTTGCTTAAACATCAAACTCTGTGGTGGTGTTGTTGTTGTCGTTTCTTTTCCCCGGGCTCAGTTTGTCTGTTACAAATTACAGTGTTTTGAAATCTATCTTATTAACTGTGTAAATTTAGTGTCACTGTTGTTACAACTACTGGTTGAGTTGTAAAAAAAATATGGAACATCAGTTTACATTTTGAAGTGACATTCATCTTGTTAATGAAATTTACTGAAAATTCATGATTTTTTAAACCATTCCCCATCACCCTGACTCCACTTTTCATTTTAAACATTTCATTTAAAAACGTAAATGAACAGGAAACGTTTAAATTGTAAACAAGTTTAAAAAAATAATAATAAATAAATACTGTACAAACACATAAAACATGGATAACATCTTACCAGACTGTATTTGTATGTGTGTTATGCTCCATCCCAATTTGCCTACTTGTACTATGTCCTCAAAAATACACAGGCTATTTTTTTTTTCTGAACAAAAAGTGCATACTTTTGAATGTAGCAGAAGGGTAGGAAAGTTTTGGATCATACTACCACATCATAATTGTATCTTTTTTTCTTCGCATAGCTTTGTTGATGCTGTCACCTTGTCATCTTGTCACAGTTAGCGTCCTCATATGCTGCCTTCACATGCAGATCAGAAGTTTCCTACTTCCTATGATTACAAGCTTGTCACATTCAAGTGCTTTGTTGTTGGAAAGAACAGGAATCATGAAAGAAACCAGGTTTACTCTTGCTTGTTTATTGGCAAAATTTTATTAAACCCAAAATGAGCATATAACATTCACCGTGCTAAATGCTTGCTGACAATTCTGGAATTTCGGTCAACAAATGCAGGCTATTTGTGCTGCGTGTAAAAAATACAATTTGCTTTAGATGAAAAGCTATTCATATTTGTAAATATGCACTACTTTAACAACAAGACAAGGCAATGCAGTAAAAAAAATGAATTAAGCATATCAGTCACAGCAGCAATCGTTCTCCCCTCCTCCATGTTTAAAGTTTATGGCATGCCCAACTCGGGAACTCGGGTATCAAAATTACCCCCGAGCTTCCCAGTAGTAAATATGACTTGAGAGGGCGTTCATGTCCAATTTTTAACTAGGAAACTTGTTTTTACGATAATTCCGATAGCACGTGAAGGCAGCAATGTACACACTCCACATTTCAGTTCATTTAATGTACGTCTTTCATGCAGATAACTTACAATGTTGCTGCAGAAAAAAAAATCAGGTTAGATATTAATTGTTAATCACACAAATAGGGCTGTCGCAGTTAAGGAATTTCCCTTGCGGTATTTTTGAGTGGCTCAATAGCGCGATATGCAGTATTACCGCCATATATATATATATATATAATCGTAACGAGGTCATATTCGAAACAGGAAGTGAAGTAAACAGAAGACAATGTCAAAATAAGGGTCTACATAACAGAACATAAACCTGATAATAAGGTCGTAGTGCTATTGTTATATGTAAAATAGTTACTTCCCATCCTTGAATCTGACTAAACAAGAGACTTTCTGCTGATATTTCACGAGCATAAGCAGAACAACTCATCTCTGCGGGTTCTAGATGAGCTGTCAGTCAGTGCAGTTACATTGTTACGCCACAAGGTACTGTCTTAGAGTCTTTAAACCGTTCATTCAACTACACGCTCAAAAACGCTGATTCATTCAAAGAGAGATGTAAAGAAACAAGCTGTCAAAATCATTTTAACTTTGAGCGCCACTAGTAATCTGACTAATCGATGCTAAGGCAGAGATTTCACTATCCTTGGACATGGCCTTTTTTCACGAATATATATATATATATATATATATGTCTTGGCCTGAAGGACAGATGCAGGTAATCGCACGCGCTCAGGCGATCTCTCTCACATTCACTGTCTGTTTAGGCTTGTTTAGTGCAAATCTATGGAGCCTCTGTACAAATCACCAAGGTACACATTATGCTATTATTATTAACTTATTTAATATTTAGTACACATGCATGAAGAGTAAAATGAGAAGGACATAATCTTTAGAAAAATAACATGCAAATATCGCGGTTGCTGCGGTTTTTGCAGTCCTCTGCTGTTGGCTCGTCAATAGCGCGGTATTACAATATTGGAGTAATCGCGACAGCCCTGCACACAAATCCCTTTATCTAAATCGGACTCATCCACCATGATTGTACTTGATTGTACATGACTGTACTTTTTCAAAAAGGAATGACAATTGTTAAGCTTGAATTTTTTTGTAATGAAGGGAGATTTTACTCTTGAATAAAAAATAAATGAATGATATCGTTGTGTGCCGCCTGTATGCTGTTTGTATTAACGTATATCTTTAGATATTGAGGGGGACACGTCCCCAGTATTTGATATTCTTGATGCTGCTCTGCTGCATTGCATATTGGGATTAGTAGTCTTAGTGGTCTTAGAGCACTTGTCAATGTCAAAATAATTGAGAAGACCAATCAAATCAAAGAAGGCAGCACTTTTTGTTGTACAGAAGCCAAGTGCGAATTCCATCGTGATATGCTGCCATTTTAAGGGTAAAACAGTGTGATGTAAGAAAAAGGATATACAGTAAACATTCAACATCTGACAACTATTATACGGTTAAAATATGAAACTGTAATCCAGTGATACAAACTACTGATGACAAACTACTTTTCTTTGTCAAATTTTGTCATTTTGAATTTAAATTTCATTTACGTGATTCATGTAATAATTTAATGTGATGAGAAAAGAAACTGAGCCATTTTTGGCATATTAGGCATATGATTAAGAGTGAATGTGTGCATATTTAAAAATCAAAATATTATTTGCAAATTGTTCAAACGCATTACAATAAATTATTTGACTGTTTTCTTTATTTTTCTTTATTTTCTGTCTTGCATACCCTTCTTAACTGTTCATGGCACCCCTGCTGGAAATAGTACACCATCCTGGTACCTTTGGGATACTCATTTCAACATACTATGACTTTGGAAGACACAAATTCTGATTTACTTCCAAGCTAACACAGTTTTAGAAATACTGAGGTCCAAAAACTGAGTTAGCTTGGGGGGGTTCAGGGACCCTCAGAACGATTTTGATAGCTTCGATCTACATATGCACATTTTAAGACGTCTGGAGGGTAAAGATTGAAAAACAATAGCTTTAAAACCATGTCAGTCTTTTTTGTTTTCATCTAGGCCTATGTCAGGGGAAAAAAAAAAATACACACATGGTCATGAAAAATGTCACGAAACTTAGCATTTGGTTTTGAATGACAAAATTTAAAAAGCTAAATTATTCTAATTTGTAGGTGAACTATCCCTTTAAATTTTGAACACAGACCAGCCATGGACAAATCAGTATACAAAGGTTGCAGACACTTCATTGTATAAATGTATAAAGAAAAATACCCAAAGAACTAGAATATAGTAATGCATTTGATTCTCTCTCTCTAATATATATATATATATATATACAGTATAACATATAACCCCCTCAATGGTGGGTTGGCCATGTTTAGGATGGATATTATGTGAATTGATATGCATCAGTTACCCTCACAATTGCAGTAACTCGCCTGGTGTTACTCTCCAATCTCCCCTGCAAATCTCTGAAGATTAATTATGAGTAACACTTTATCAGTAACTAGATAAAGTTTTTCAAGGCAAATTGTCATGTTTCTAACATGTTTTTTGCATGTTGTGAGAATGTTTCTGGCATGTTTTAACACAGTGGATCTCCGGTCTTTTTTTATTTAACACAGCTGATTCAGATCATCAGTTCATTAGGAAAGAGTTTCATGAACCGAACTGTATTTGTCAGATAAAGGAGACATACAGTACTGTGCACAGCAGTGGGTCCCCAGTTGAGGACCACTGTTTTAACACACTGATAGCATAGTTTTACTGTGTTGTTAGCATGACGGTAATATGTTTTGGCACACTTCATGTTGCTAGCCTGTTTTTGCACGCTGTGAACATGTTGCTAGCTTGTTTTAATATGATGCTAACATGTTTGAGCACATTGCTTAGTCATGTCGGATAAATCATATTATTGAGTTCAATGCACATGATTATTTTGTATTTACGAATTCAGGATTTTTTAAGTTGAAAACTTTTTTAGTTGTAGATGTGTCAGTGAGAAAACATGGTGGTCATAATTAACGAATCCAGCATATATAGTTGATGGTAAATTTGTTCAGATTTTTTATTATTTTTTTCATTTACAATAAAACTAGCTAAGTTGCATATACAAAATACAATAGTATTGTACAGTTATAATATAATTGTATTTTATATAGATTAGGGCTGTGCAATGTGGACAAAATAATCAAATTAATGAATATTGCAATTGCGATTTTATTTGCGATTTTGGCTATTGTTTTTGCTTTATCAAATATGCTACATTCTAAATGTATTCAGTTCACAAGAAGTGCATAATGAAACATTTCACAATTAAATAACATAGTATTAACAGCTTGATAAACAGAGATGGCATCTTTTGGTATCTTTTGTCGAGTGTTTGTATTAGTCTTCGGAAGCCGTCTTTACTGACGATGTCCGCAGGCACCATGTTTTTGCATATATATGTCGTTTTGATCCTTTCTCATAAGGCGTGATGCTTGCAAATGCTTGAACGATGGATACTTGTTCAGTCGGTTCAGGCTGGCTTTGAGGTGTGCTTTAGTTAGTTTCGATGGATTTTGTCGACATGCATTGATCATACAGTTTTTTATGGCACTGTTTTAAGTGCTGGAACAGGTTTGTTGTATGCCCTGTTTCGTTGCAATAATCTCACAGGTCTTGCAAATTATCTTGCTCTCTGACACATCCTCTCTCCTGAATCCAAAATATTCTGAATTAAAATATAAATAAATTAATAAATAAAATTGCAGTCTTACGCGATTTAGAAATTGCAATATACAGCGGTGAACGCTTTTTACTAGCCAGAATCTCATAGTTACAGTAATTACAATATGGTGTGAACACACCTTTAGACTTCCCAACTAGTAATAAACTTCTCAGGAGGAATTGAATGCATCATGGGTATTGTAGTTCTAGAGCTCAAGCATGTGAGATCTTTGTAGTTCCAGTGCATGTAATACTTAATAAGTATACAGAGCTTGTCTTCTTTCAACTCAACATGCAATTTATATTTTAAAAACAGCAAAAATAATCCAGAAAAAGAGCATAAGACAGAATGCTTCAGTGGAAAGCAGCAGTACTCATTCGCAGCGGTGGGTATGTTCTGCCCTTAAGCTTGGCTGCCATAAACTTTGCTGTTGTCATGACAGTCAGCGCAACAGGAAAAAATAAGAACTCAGAATGCATAGTCTGTGTCCGAAAACTTAGCAGCTGACTTGTTTCCTTGCTGCCCTATAAGGCAATGACTTAGCAGACAGCGTTTGCGCACAAAGGTACCTATCGAAACTGATTTCTGAAAGGCTTCTGAGGCAGCATGATGGTCTAATGATCTACAACAAAATAGAGAGATCATTGGTGATAACTAAGCAAATATTTACCACAATACTACTACAATACTATTTACTAATACAAAGTTGTTCAAAGACATACATTTATAGACAAACTAAACTAACCACCAACTGTAACTTTCAGATGCCATCTTTATTTTTTAGCTCAACTGTCAGGGAATTCAACACACAGGATTGTGGGACATCAAAGGCAGTGAAGGATACATCTATGCTGTCTTCAAAAATTGATCAGATGAAGGTCTTTCAGTAGACGTGATGAGACTTGATATCTTCTACAATAGTCTTTACTCATCTTACTTTACTCGCACAAAAACAAATTCAGTATTCCTCAAAATGAATAAAAACACAAGTCTGCTATAATTAAATGCTAAATAATAAAATCTACTTTAATTTCACTTTATTAAACAATGTATTTGCTGCTGACCGAAGATCCAATTCAAGCATACTAATAAGCAAATATGCCTATTGCCTTTAATTAAATGTCAAGTCTGTTCAATTTTTAATTAATTAATTAATTATTTTTTTATTGGTGAAGTAAGAGTGCTCAACCTGCATCCTATTCTTCTGCAATCTAAAATGGTATTGCATCTGCAAGGTGCGTTTGGGTTGCGCCCTCTACTGTACGGGCATGGATTTGCATTTCCTTCACCCTGATTCACCCTGATTTATTTAGCTTTTTTTATTTCACCTACTTATACTATGCCCCTAAAAGTTTGTACTGTTTTTGTGAAGAAAAAGTACATACTTTTGAGTGTGCAGCAGAGCTTCACACTGACGAAGTAGTATGTCCCAAAGCAGTAAGCTTTGGGACACACTACTTCGTCATAATTGCGTCTTTAATGGGCCGCTCTGTTGCTTAGTTATGTGCAACCTGTCACTGTTTAAACTGCCCTGTCAATCATCTTGTCACAGTTATAATCCTCCACATTCAATTTAATTTAATTTCCTACCATATTGGAGAGAAATGTAGTAGCACATGGATCTGCCAGTCGTGGGTCTTTCATATGAAGACTCTCTTCATGTGTTTGCAAAATGATGCATTTAAAAGTTAATGACCAATCATATCTTTATAAAAGTTCACAATGCTGTTGCAGATGAAATATAATGTGGATAACATTGAATAAATATCTTTTCGTCAGGTTAGATACTGATAATTAATCACTCAAACCCCTTTATCTAAACTTCTCATCGCTACTTTAATTTTTTTTTGTTGCAGTAATTAGTTTATCCACAAGGTGGCAGCCATGCCCTGGGGGTGTTGATTCACAAGGTAGTCAAAGAAAAACTGCATAAACAGAACAGACCGGAACGCATGCAAGCTACAGCAACGATGGAGGCCTACATAGACGAGAGATTGTGTGAAGAGATTGGAAAGTTCCCTCATTTGTACAACTCTAGCATGAAAGAATACCAAGATGTTTACATGGGTTGTTACTCGTGGTGAGAGATTGCTCAAAACTGCTCATGCGTCAAACGCCTTTGTGAGTCGTGAAGTATACTTAATTGTTCATTGTCTTGTGTTAAAGTTATGCATTCGTTCTCAGTGTTTATTAAAAGTGTTATCTCTGTTCATTCTGCATCACACATCTCTCTTCATTTGGATTATACGAGAAACTCTTGACAGTGAATAAATATTTACAAAGAATTTAACATTTTATAATATTAATTTAAATGCTAATTGTTTTTGAGGTGTATTTAACATTTAATGACAATAAAAAATAGTGGCCATCAAATTACGAATTTTTATATTAATTCGCATAGAAGAAAAAAATTATTTTATTTTTTCTTTGCAACGTAGTGGACAGTTACGATAAATCAATCGATTTTAATGTCATCATTTAAAAAAAAAAAAAATGTTTGATGTACTTTTCAAGTCTAAATAAAATTGTATTAAGTATTAAAGTATTTAAGTATAAATATATAAGTATGAATATGTATTAAGTAAAAAGTACTGTTTTTTTTTCTTCAAAAAATGTAATTAAATAAAAGTAATGGTATTCAGTTTAAACTGCACTAGAGTAAAGTACAAATCCCTCCAAATAATATGTAATTATAGTAATCAAGTAAAATTACTCAAGTATTTTACACCCTTGCTAGGAGGAGTTAGAAATTTTAGTCTCAGAGGAAGAATAATAGTAATTTTTGGAATATTCTTTAAACTTTAAACAAAAACATTAACCTCCTCTCACTTCACACATCCCTGAAATGTCAGCTAGATTGTGTCAGGATTTTTCTCCTTTCTGTCACCTGATGGAGTTTGGATTCCTTGCCGCTGTCGCCTTTTGGCTTGCTTAGTTGGGGACACTTGATATTCAGCAATGTTTTTGATCTGCCTGCATTGACACCATTGTATCCGAACTGAACTGAGCTGGACGATGACATCACAGTTTTCTCCAGAGCTGTTGTATAGATAAATTAACTAAATTAATAAATATTGATTTTTACAAAGGAATGAATCAATACTGAACTTACTTAAGCTGGACAGTGACACCATTTTCTTCTAGAGTTGCTGTGCAGCCAAAGTTATGTTCCTGCTCTCACTGTAAAGCTGCTTTAAAACAATCTGCATTGTAAAAAGCGCTATATAAATAAAGGTCACTTGACTTGACTTGTTATCTCTTCTCTGATGACGGGCAATAATCAGTCTCCTCCACCAACCTGTCACTCAAATGAGGTAGCAGCAAATTAGCAAATGACAAGGATTCTATTAATTCTTAATTGTTGCACCCTACATTTTTTTTCTCATTTCAGAAGTTATTTCACTCTGATATATTGTTATTTCATTCAACACTGTACAGATAAACAATGCACACTTTGCCATAATTTAGGCAGGCCCCCAGCCATTTAGGATGATCCACGTCCATTAGAGTCCAAACATGGTTTATAATACTAACCTGCAAAATATCAAATGCTATTACTTAAATAGATTTTAAGTTGGCATGAAAAATTGTGTGTCGAAGGCTTATGTGAACATGCTGGAGTAACATAATTTACCATTAAGTGGCTTAACAAAGGGCTGTTGTGCACTGAAGCAAAAGTTTAGGGTGTTCTGGCTATTAGTGAGATGATCTCAGCTGACCAACCATGCGTCTGACTTGTTCATAACCTTTGTGAAAAAATACAGCCATGCATCATGTGGCAAGCTCTTTTGTGGAAGTTTGCACACAAAATAACCCAAACACTGCCGTTTCAATTGATTTGTATTTTTTCCCTCTTCACAGGCAGAACTTAGTGAGCAGGTGGGACTTTTGGACTTTTGGAGAGTTATGATGTTCATCACCTTTGCAGAGCGAGTTGTACCTGTGTCAGATGAGAGGGTGCAAGTGGCAGATGAGATTTTTGATGGGGTAGAGGTGATTGTGTATCAGCCTACTCAGCAAGAAGAAACAGGAGAGCTAAGAAGAGCCATCATTTACCTGCATGGAGGAGGATGGTGTCTTGGCAGCTCCCGTGAGTCCCATTAACCACACACTCTGTATAATGGAATGTTCTAGCTTTCATATCGTAATAGTAAGGTAAATGTATTTCTGTTCAAACTGCCCACTGGAATGTCATTACATTTCTGAGCAGGGTCAGAAATTAATGGGAGCTCAGGGCAAAAATTCCAACAAAATGAACAAAAATGCCCCCTAAATTCAAGATGCGAAAAATGAAACGACTGTCGAGATTGAAGTGGAATGTGAAAATAAATGAAAAGTGTTGATTGCAGCATTTACATTTAGATCTGCCCATGTTGCATCAAAGAAGGTATGCTCAAAATGTCCGAGTTTGTTTCAGAGCACACTCACTGACTTCTGCACTCTTGCAAATTCTATTATAATAATAACAAAGTACGATATGATGTAAGTGATTCATTCTGCAGTGTAGACCACTTCAGTGATTAGAACAGGAGTTTTTCTGAGTGTGCAGAACTCATGCTGAACTGAAATCATTGACTGCTATAGTGATGGGAATGTTTTTTTTTTTTTTCTCTCTTATATATGTGTATATAATTTAGTTTTAATGACTTTTGCTTTTCATGCTGCTAAGGTAACTAATGTGAAGTCTTGCTTTTGTAATGCATAAAAACTAATTGTTGATTATTTGTATAATTAAAAAAATATCAGTTTTATTTCATAGATTGAAAACTGCTTTGAAATTACACATGTAGAGAAGCTGTTCTAAAACACCTTCTAAAATGCTATTGGTCTTGCATATTAAAATAAAGTAATGGATAAATAAATACGACCTAGTTGAAAAATGTTTTCAGCCAGAATTTGCTTTAATCCCTAGTAGTTACTGTTTTATCTTTAGAAGCTCAATTAAATAAAAGTCAAAATAATTTTTTTCTTTCTCACCTTAGGTATGGGCCCATATGATCTCCTAGCCAGGCACATGGTTACAGAACTCAACGCAGTTATTGTATCTGTAGAGTAAGTATCTAATGTTGTTACAGCCATTAAATAGTCAACTCAATAAATATCATCTCTAACCCGATTTGTAATAAAGTAGTAATAATTTGTTATAGAATTCCCTCCATTTTTTTTTTTTTTTTTTTTTTCATTTTAAACAGGTCCTGTTAGTAGCTTTATTTGAATTATTACTACACAAAAATGTGCAAAAATGTGATAGGCATATCACTGTCAGTGGCAACAAATGGTTATTTTCAGCAACATCAATTAAAACCATCATGTATTCTGCTCAAAAGTGATGGGCAGTTGGACAGTTAATTTCAATGAACTGGTTAAAAAACAACAACAACAACAACAACAAAAAAAAAACAATTCACCAGTTCGTTTACATAATCATGCAATGATGTCACATATACACAATTCTATTATTAAATGAAGTGAAATGTGGATATTTTACATGTCTAAAGCATATAGTGAATAAACTAGTATTAATCGGCTCACCTTTTTACATAAACCATGAGAAACCATAAAAAAAAAATTTCTTTTCGTCCATCATTCAAGTCAACTGCTCGTTCACGCAAATGCTCTTATCAGCAGCTCATTTGTTCTTCACGGACATGTCCGAGTCAGAACTGTTTCCTCAGTTCAGTGTACTGATGACTCGAAAACTGTTAAAACCATTAACCAACTCTTGACTCGAGAGAGAACTGCTATCAGTATACTGCTTTTGACTCGAGAACTACTGCCATCGGATCACTGTTATATCTCCATTACATTTTATTTGTTATACTTATGCTTTTCAGCAAAAGACATCAGAAACATACATTTGCCCCCTTTATGAAACCCTTGCCAGACAGTTTTCAGCATGTTGGACATGCCCGAAAGTCTGTTCTTATTTCCGAGGGAGGGAGATTGTAAAGGCTGGGACTTCCCTTGTTATAGACCATAGAAGCTTGGGTATCTTCTTCTACTATTGGAAGACATCGGCTTAGGGAGTGGCACCGCTATACAGTCTATATCAGTGGAGCAAGAAACAATAACAAACGTAATTCTGTGTTTTTCTGATGTAAGACTTTTATTTTGAAAGACGTGTATGAAAGCTGTTGAATCTTCTGTCAGATGCAATTTAAGTAAAGAGTTCCTGAGAAAAACATCTTGCCTGTTTCAGTATGTGCGGTCAGATGAGACGTTGTCATGTTATATGTCAGTGTCATTATTCCAATGTTATTTTCTTGTTACGAAAAAAAAAACTCTCTCACCTCAGAAAAACAAATTTTCCTGTCCTGTCATGCTCCTGTCAGGCATTCCCTCAGCATGGTATAGTGAGTATTGGTTCCCCATATCGAAAGTTCACTTCAAAAAGGGAACTTCTAGGTTAAGTATGTAACCCCGGTTCCCTGAGAAAGGGGAACGATACACTGCATCTCATTGCCATGGGCTTGCCTGTACATCTCCTTCAGACAAAGGAGTTGATGACGTGTATTACAGTTGCCCTTTTATACTGGGGAATACGTAACAGTATAGATTCCTCACTTACTCCAGTCTTAGAAAAGTGATCACAACATGTAATCATTGCTACATACTCATTGTTTCTGCTTAAAGGTGCAGTCTGTAAATTTTAGCGGCAACTAGCGGTGAGGTTGCGAATTGCTCAGTCCACAACTCACCCCTTCCTTTCGAAGCACATAGAAAAACTACGGTGACAGACACAGGACAAAGATGTCGTTGTCTGAAACAGAGGAGAGTAGCCAGTCAAGCAATGAGGTTCTTACTTCTAACAAAGAACGGTCTCTGCTTCTAATAAACCAGACGACTACTATGACTACTACTACTTCTTCTTCTTCTTCATGCATATTCAATGTAGTGACGATGCAAGCTGCCTCTAAAAACACCAATGACAAAGAAGAACAACAACATAGTGACGAAACGTGCTCTGTAGAGCAGTTTGTCCATTTAGGGCTAATGTAGAAACATGCTGGCACAAAATGGCGACTGGTGTAGAAACACATTTTCTAATTGTAATTCTTAATTGTAATTTTTGAAACAATATGTATTATTAAAAGTGCTATACAATTTAAAAAAAAAAAGAAAAGAAGAAAAAGAAATGGGTCAAGAACCAGTGTTGGGGAAAGTTACTTTGAAAAGTATTTGATAACTTGTGTTACTTATTTGAAAAAGTAACTCAGATATTTTGTTGTAAATTTTAAAAGTAATGAGTTATTTTACTAGTTACTTGGAAAAGTAATATGATTACGTAGTTGCTTGTAATGTGTTACCCCCAACACTGTCAACAACCTCAGTTTGTAGCTTTGCATTATGGAAGAAAGGGAGATTAGAATGAATTCTAGAATCAAACTTTGTTAGCCTTCCTACAGCATTCCATACTGTAAAGGTGCAGTAAGCGATTTCTGGTAAACACTGTTGATATTTGAAATCACCAAAACAATCACGCCAACACAAAAACGATCACACACCTATCTTGATGCCTCCACCCCCACATTCACGTACACACTATGCAACACAGGCAGCGACTATGGTGTATCCTGCTGTGCTGCCTGCCACCCAAGGGTATGATGTCATCAATAAGTGAAAGCAATTTGTGTTACTATGATAATTAAGGTTAAATGTCTTATTCTTATTTAGCTCCTTTACTCCTTTGATGGCAAAGTCATTCCTTCCATCCAAAAAACAAACAGTTTTCATGAACAGCTCCCTACATAACACAATAGTCCAAGTAACTAATATATTACAAATGTAACAAGATTAAGGGGTTATAGCGATCACTAAAAGCGGAACCAAAAGAAAAAACATATTTTAGGAGTATGTATGTTTTCTCACTTTTCAGACAACTTTGAGAGCCGATGCTTGAAACGGGGGTGTAGGAGGTTTAGACGTTCCAGGCTTATAATAATAATGCAAATGAACAAACAAGAAAAGATGACAAACGAGAATATTCAAGCTAAAGACAGCATATCTTAGTTCAATAGCGTTTTTCAAAAATCATTACTGCACCTTTAATTAAATAAAATTGAAACAAATTTAACTCTACAATTCCTGTCAGAAATATTGGAGATCTTGTAGTGGAAAGAGTCAATAACAGATTGATCAGAGATGTGTCAGAAGGAGAGAAACATATCAGACTCCTATAATATGCTTTATTCACGGCCAGTGGACCTTGTATCTATCACAGAAAATCCCACTGACAAAAAGAATACAACAGTTTATAGTATAGGAGCATGGCAAAGCATTCTACAATATGATTGGTTCTTCATATGTCAAGCCCTTCTGTTACTAGGTAAAGCAAGATCTGCCAAAATCATGGGCTTATTAGTTTGTTGGTTACTCAGTATGTCATGGGGCTATTTTATTTAGATAGTTGTCTAGTTTAATTTCCCCTTGTTATATTCAGATATGATTCAGACACACGCTGACTTTGAGCCAAGGTTTGGGGATATTTAGGTTTCAAAAGCGTACAAACATTAATCCTGCATGATTAATTAAAAACTTCCATCACACATGAGATTGAAAATTAAAAACATGTGGAGTGTGCATGAGAGCAGTTTCAGTGCCTGCAGGAACAGGGTTGGGAAACACTGCTATAGTGAGTGTGTTGTAGGCCTCTGTTTTGTTGGCTGTTGTGTTTGACCCCCTCCCTTCCACTCCCCATGCTTTGCTCTCCCCTTGCTCCCCTCTTCCAATCATCAATCATTTCCACAGGTTTACAGACCAAGTTTTTGAGCTTTTTCAAATCTTAGGTATGAAAGATCAATGCTAAAACATGATTTTCATTACCCTTAACAAACTTGCATGCTCTAATACCTATGACAGCACTCACTGTTTGGTTTATCTATATCGATTTTATCTTCCTATACCTTGCCCTAGTTTGCTAACAAAGCCGAACAGTGCACTTCCTCAGCCCTAACTCTGTTGGAGCATTTTCAACAAAAGGACATCAGTATGAGGATACGTTGTTCTAAAAGAAAAACAGGGACTCTAGGCTGTTCTTGCTGTACACATATTACCTTTTAGTGAACCCCAGCAGGAATGACATAAAATTGTTGATGACACAGCTGTGATCTGATAACCATCAACAATGAATCTGCAGTGAGAATAAGCCCTCTTTGCACACACCAGTGCTTCAGCATTCTAAATCAGAATCCCAGTAGTATCATGGACAGCAGCAAAAAACAAGGACGTGATATTCAGTGGATCATAGGAAAGAGATAAAGTTGAACGTTAAAACCCAAAAAGCCAGAAGGATCATGAGGCCCCACTTTCACGGTCTGTACTCGTACTGAAAATCAAGATCAAGCGAGCTTTTGCCCTTCTGCTCCACGGGAGGTTTCTGTCCTCCCTGAGCTCGCCTTAGGACATCTGCGTTACCGTTTGACAGGTGTAGCGCTCCAGTCAAACTCCCCACCTGCCACTGTCCCCGGGACGGGTCGCCAGGGGGATCGTGGGGATCGCTGGTTGAGCTGGCAGAGGAGTTTGATCAAGGTATCATTCCCCTGCCGGTCACTCGAGCGATCTGCTAGACATGGATGTACTTTCTTTTAAAGACGCATCCGATCTAACAGACAACATTTTTTTGGCTTCAAGCCAGGAAGAGCAGGATGTGGCTGCTGATGGTGATGAAACGCTGATGGAGCCCTCTCAGCCTGCCTGCCCCATGTACGAGGAGCTTCTTGAAGTTATGGCCCATGCTACGGAGAGTTTAGATCTCCCTTGAAAGCACAAGACACCCCAGATTGTTATTGGAAATATGCAACGCCGATCGCTGCTGGCAGGCAAGGCGAGTGCACTAACAATGACGCTACACACCGCACTCTCTAGCGGTCGTCAGTGCGAAGTGGTTTACCTGCACAGCTCTCACTAGCTGGCCACGGTTACACATGCAATGCAAGAGCGGAATCAAAGCAGCCTCTGCGTCTGTTTTTAGGCCTTCCCGCTTAGCACTCTCCAGCGGTGGAAAGCTTTTCTAATATTAATGTGGGTCCTAAAGCGCTTGCCCAGTCATAAACCTTCATTCCAGTGATATTATTTTGAGCTCTTTTGTATTGTGTCTCTCTTTCTTCAAACCTCCCTTTTTTTTCTTTCTGTCTCCTCGACCGTCATACGCCCCCTAATGCTGATTGGCTACAAGTTTGTTGTTGGTGTCAGTCCGACTAACTTCCAAACAGTGTTTTTGAAATATTGCTTCCCCCACCTTTAAATGGCAGGACTAACGTGGCTGCAGGTCAGGGCGGTGCGACTTTGCACACGTTGGCTGTGTTGCAAGCCTACCAGGCAGACCTGCTAAGAGATGTAAATTATGGCCAGGGCCTTTCCCCTGAGGCAGTCGCAGAGCGACCCCCCCCCCCCCCCCCCCCCCAAACAGGGGGGCAGGGCACATAGGAAGCGTAATCAGAGGAAGGCGAAGGAGGATCTGAGGAGGGAACATCCCCTCCTCTGACGTTCCTCGCTCCTTCTTCCCTCCCCCCAACACCATTTCAGGGAGGGCACGGTAATTGAGGTTTTTCACGCCTAACACACAGCTTCTGATACTGAACCAATGATGTTATGGCAGAGTGCATGTTTAAGACCACACGCCCTGCCATTCTGAAGGTTCAGTGGAAAGGGTAGTAGTTGCTGCCTCCCCCAGGCTCCCTTGGTTATTGCCAAGGCATGGGCTTCCTCCAGGTTGCTTAAGCTCCAGGAAGCCCACCTGGTAGTGCAAGTGCACCTTCCCCACTATGGGTTCTAAGTAAGGTCCTTGTCATGTCTTCCGAGCACTCACGGTCTCCCTTTCTAGTATGCTAAAGTTCAGGTTGTAGCTGCCTCTCCCAATGGGATCCTATAAGCAGGCAACTTCCTTGAGGCAATGAAGATGTAGCTGCCTCCCCCAGAGCTAGGGTCCCTTCATTTATCCATAGGGAACTGCCACCCCTGTAGGGTTTTTTTTTTTAGGCAGTATCCCTAGGATACAAATTTTAGCATACTCTCAGGGTCATAGCTGCCTCCCCTATGTGGATTACTAAGTAGGCGGCTTCCTTGTATAGGCAGCAAAGTAGAAACAGCCTCCCCCATTCGGGGTCTTTTTAAGCAGGCAGTTTCCTTGTGTGCACGGCAGATCGTTAATGTGGTCGAGCTTGGACCTCCCCCTTGGGGTCTGTAAGTAGCCCTCTGCTCCCACAAGATGATCCCCAGACTACAGGGGCTATCGTGGAGGGTTCCCTCCCCATTTTGGGATACTTTTTTCTTTGGACCTCCATGCTCTGTTCCGGCAGGCAGACCTTGGAGACTATAGCACGACTTTTTGCTGCAATCTGATCAGTCCAATTAATGAATGAATTTGATGTGATTTGTGAACTGATATAACAGGATGATTGAAAAGAATTAGTTCTAGCACAAATCGGACACCGCTTTTGCATCTCTGAGCATGTGACGATTTCTTCATTTTAAAATAATGATTAACGATATGTTTTATGAAATGTAGTGGACTAAAAAGTATGATCTTATGCTTTGGAATGTAGTAAAGTAAAAATAAAAGTTGCTCAAAATAAAAATATTTGAATAAAGTACAGATACTTGAAAAATGTACTCAAGTACAGTAACGAGGTAAAAATACTTTGTTACTGTCCACCACTGTTTGTTTCCCAAAGTGTCCTCTAGAGGACGCAGTGTGAGTTCCCATTCGAAAAGGGAATGTATGGTTCTCTTAGAAGGGGAACAAGACACTGCATCTCTCTGCTATGATTTGGGCCTGCCTGTCTACATCTCCTTCAGACAAAGAAGTTGATAAAGTAAAATACAGGTGCCTGTTTATACTTATGGTTCTACCAGTAATGACGTCACGAACTGTCGTCGGCCAATGACATTTTTTACACGTGTTTCAGACACCAGTCATGCTTAGGGCTTTCCCCAAAGTGTCCTCTAGAGGATGCAGTGTCTCGTTCCCCTCGTCAGGGAACCATGGTTGCATGTGTAACCTGAGACGTTTTCCTGACAAAGCCTTTGAGCCTTGATACGGTCCTGATTATATAGTTGAGCAATGAAAATTAGTCCTTGCTAAAATGTTTTGAAGGGGGGTTCCTAGTGTAGTGATTTTGGATTAGCCTCACATGAGGGCACCACAAATGTAGTTATTTATGGTCTTAAATATTAATATTAATATTTTGTATTAATATTAATATTGAGTCAGATGATTCCTTCCAATATTTCGGGGCACCAGTCAGGATTCTTACCTTGACAATAAAGAACAATCATGAAAGATTGTTGATTGAATTAGAATTTTATAAATTGGAGGAAGTTTATCATCTGACCAATCTGAAGGATTTAGTGAGATTCGGGTGAGCTTGTAGAGCCTCTGATTATCAACACAAAAATGACACAGTTTGCAATAAAATGAATTTATTAACAAAAAGATATACAAGAGTAAAATATCACACTCACTAAATACTACGAAGGAAAATGAACAAACTACTAAGGAAAAATGACTAAACTACTAAGAAAATTGAATCAATAATCAAACAGAAACTACAAACTACAACACAAATGGATGTTAGCAAAACTGAATGCCAAGTAGATGAGCAACGGATTGGACGAAGCAATGAATGGGTAATTAGCAGTCTATGAGGGAGTCAATTGTGGTCTTTCTGGATGCTGGTATTAAAAATAGTAAATAAGCATTTACTATGAATACAGATAACGTGTCTAATGTATCTATCTTTGTACGCTGACCCTAGATAAACAGTCTCTACACAAATATTAATCTCATTTAGCAACAACCTAATGCCAAGGCCTTTGGGAAAAGGTTTGGTTAGCTTATATTTATGTTTCACTTGGTCGGGTGATCAGTCCGGGAATGGGAAACGTTGTCCACTGGTATCCTTCTGTGTGCAGTGGGAGACTGGATTGCTTTCCAACAGCTGCAGAGCTGCACTGAGTGCTGGAGGTCTTTGTGTAATCCAGAGAGCTGTAGGTCAGATGGTTGTCGGTCCGTAGGATCTTCTGTAGGTTGGAGGTACTTGAGTTATGCAGGTCGGGAGTCAAAGTCCTCTGCAGAAGCACTTGGGCTGCTTGAAGATCCGTGCGGTGAAAGGTTTACTCGCAAGAGTCTCACCTTGGTCGTGCTGTAGTTCTTCCCTCGTCAGGTCAGAAACTCAGAACGAGGGTTTGTTCAATTGGGGAAGCTTTTATTCCTTCCTGTTGGGGAGGGGATTACAAATCCCCACCTTTCCTGATGTGGTGATGTGATTGGGTCACAGCATTCCAGGTGTCCGTCCCTTAACATGCCCACCTTTCATCCTGTGAAACTTGTTGTATTGTCCCAAAATACACAGTTAAATAAAACAATGTCTTTAGGACCTTGGGAATGCTTTATTTCTTTTTCAAACCTTTCTCAAAGTCCTTGTAGCAGTGTTCGGAACTCGTAGAGTCCAAACTTGATGTGAATTGGTTGAGGTATCACACTTCTGTCTTTTATTCCAGGTGTGGTTTCCACTGTGTGTGTACAGTTTCCTGGATGAGTAAAAGGATGTATAGGACATGTTCCTTACAGTATTCCTGTCCATTTTTGGTGATTTCAAGCCAATATGTTTAGAAAATGTCTTTCTTTCTGAGCATTTCTTTGTTCTTGCTGTGCTCTAGCCAGAACCAGTTTGGCAGCCCTAGGAGTCCATGGTCAGTCACACCTTGAAATCAGACATGGAGGGCTGAGGTGAACAAAGTCTTACTTTTAGCAGTCCTGATTACAATAGTCATTTAGTTGTCTTTGAGAGTCCTATCAAACTCTTTTGTATTAATCAAAGTGGGACAAAAGAATGTCTGTTTTGAAGCTCTGGTGCCATCACGTCTGTTGTTCACTACACTAGTATGCGCCATCATCTTCCAACCTTGTAATATTCATTTATTCCATATCTAATAATCAATATTTATAAGTATTTTTCTTTTATGGATTGATTAGTGAGTGTTCAAAATAAATATAGAATAGTGTGTACATGATTTAAGTTGTTTTGACTCCCATGTTCCTGCTAGAAGTGATACAAGTCCCTTTCTGCATGTACACGCAAACTGTCATACTGTTAAGTGATCTAAGTGCCTAAGGTCACATAGGTCAAGGAGATCCTCTTTAGTCTCTCATGTATAAACTCATATTTTAATACGAACAAGATGTGTGTGTGTGTGTGTGTTTCCTCTGTCTCCCTCTTTCTCTGTAGGATTGGGACTGGGACTGGCTCCAGCAAGGTGGGAGATGAAACAACTATGGAGGGGTCCTAAGGACTATAGAAGAAGAATTATATATAAATATGCTGTTATGTGACATTCCCGGGTCACTTTGTTCCTAACTTGAAAGACTTTCTTGCAATATGATAATTGATATGCAGACATGAAGGACATGTTGGAAAGGCTGAGACTGGATTTTACCATGAAGAACCAGAGACCCTGGAGTTGAATCTGTGTCCAGACTATAAAACCTGATGAATGGAGATGACCATCCTGCCACAGCACAAACATCTTGCAAGGATGAATCCCTAGCATGAGCTTTGGAAGATGCAACACCCCTAGTGGAGTGGGCCCTAACCCCTAGAGTCGAAGCCATTCTGCATGCACCTTAGGAGTGGTAGATTGCAACAGTGATCCAATGCGAGATCACTGCTGCTTGGTGACCATGTCCCCTCTATTGTGGCCACTGAAGCAGACCAGAAACTGAAAGGACTTAAGCCACTGGCCTGGACATATAGCCTCTTCCTGCTTAGACTGGTCTAATGTAGATGTAGAGCTGTACTGCACCCCAGATCTGACTATGTTCAAAAGTTTCTTCTATGGCTGTTCAGCCACTGGTCTTGCAGGCTTTCTTCCTTCTGCCTCCTGTAACACAAGAGTAAGAAAGTCTGCACCTGTCATGTATAGTATGTGCTTTTTTTTTTTTTTTTTTTTGCTTTTTAGACAATTTTTAAACAATGTTAACTTAGTCTGGAAATGCATGAACAGATCATTTATTGATGTGACTTCACGCCTTACACGAACCTGTAAGTTGTCCAACTGCAGTATACCACCTCTGAGTATTGGACAAGTTAAAGCTAGACTTCACAATGTGAATGCAGCAAAGGCTGCTGTTCCTGACGGCATTCCTCCTTGGGTTTTAAAGACTTTTCTCAAGGAGTTGGCGCCGGTGTTATGTGATATCTTCCACTCATGCATGCAACATAATATTTTTCCAAAACAATGGAAGGAGGCTATGGTTAAGGCTGTTCCTAAAAAAGCAAAGCCCAGTTTTCCAGCAGATTACCGCCAGATTTCTTTACTCAGCTGTGTTGGAAAAGTGTATGAAGGAATCCTCAGAGAAACAAACTGAAGCCCATTAAACTCAATGAAGCTTCCATTCTATGTACTATTTATAAGCCATTTAAACTCATTCAAACTCATAAACTAACTAACTTTCTAACTAACTATCTAACTTACTATCTAACTAACTTACTATCTAACTATCTATCTAACTTATTATCTAACTATCAAACTATCTATCTAACTTATTATCTAACTTACTATCTAACTATCAATCTAACTTACTATCTATCTATCTATCTATCTAACTTACTAACTATCTGACTAACTATATCTATCTACACACATTCACTCACACTTACTTACTCACACATTATCTAGGTTTTAAACTACTAAACTAAAACGTAAACTATTTCAAACTAAAAAGCTTCAAACTTCAAGCTTTTAAAACTACTCCAAACCTTATGGCTAGGCTTTTTCAAGCCAACTTAAAGTTTGTCTACGAACTTTACTCATCTAGTTGTTATTACTATACAACATTTGGTTTGGCAGTATGGTTCCGTATGGGGGTTCAGCTTTACAATAATAAAGATTAGCTGGGCCTCTAATAATAACCCCCTTGAACCATCAGCATAACATTGAAACAATTACTGTACAAATAATGCAATGAAAGATATGAATGGAGATGGTGAATGAGGCGACGTTCGAGGGCTGCTTGTAAGGCTTATCTTGATGCAGTGATCTGAAACCGAAAGAGAGTGCAGAACATACAGCTATATGAAATAGGAATAGCCTACTGATGTCATGGAGGGTGGGAGGGAGAGTTGGTTGTGAGCTGGAAATGCGTAATAGTGACACGCATATTTACGCGTACCTTGATAGGAGAATCATTATGATTGGAGAGATTGAACAGCTGATAGCTGATAGAACTAGCGTTTGCGCTAGATTTCCAGCTGGTGTTCCTCAGGAGGGACTTATAAAAATTCTTTTATTTTACCGTTTTTTTTATTTGTTTTAATTCAGGTACATAAGGTTGTTTCGAGTGTGCTGCAATATCCTGCCTTGTCAAACTTTAAAGAAAACTAAACTAAACTAAACTTTCTTGAGTAAAGTCAATGCTAGTATGAGAGCCACTTTAAGAGTCAATATATTTTTCTGAGACTCAAATTGGGCTTCTGCTAATGCTCCCAGGACCAATGTTAGGTCTCAGGAAGGAACTTGCAGCTGGCAGATAAGCCTCAGCCATCTAGGTCCTCACAAGAACTGAGACACCAGATGATGTTTCCCAAAAGAAAATCTTTAGTGTAGCTGGGGTCAAACCAATTGAAAGGCATTCTTGAAGGTATTCAAGCACTGAACCAACAGGGCAGTTGACTGGGTTAAAATGAAAGGGGCTCTAGAACTCAATTGTCATTGAGAGACCAAAATCTATGAGCTGGTACCCCTCAGGGTTTCTGGCTCCTGCGAAATGTCTTGTTTTTTTTTTTGTTTTTTTATTGTTTTTTTAAATGACAAAGATTATTGATTTGATTTATCACTGCTAAAGTTACACAGAACACAACTTGCATAAAGAGTGCTTATTTTATGTGTAATCAAGTGTGTTGAGCGAATCATTCATGAACGACATTCACTACTACTCCACTACACTGCTGGGCCTGATTATGCTTTCCGGTCCCCCTATCTTTGCGAGGGTAACATGGGGGCTGCCTTTTGCTTCTCTCTCCTTACACTAGGCCCTGGCCTGGAGTGGCTGATGGATGGTGTCGGCTCCTGGATACAGCAAAGGATTAGTTCTCTAAATGCCGCCGATTGTTTGTTGGCCTCCTGGTATCTGTCAACGACAGTGTTGACTGCATTACCGAACAGGCCAGAAGGCGAAATCGGGGTGTCCAGAAGGAAAGTCTTGTCTCTTTCCTTAATCCCTGTGATGTTGAGCCACAGGTGCCTCTCCTTTATGACCATGGCAGCCATTGAATGGCTGACGGCATGGGCCCTCTGCTTGGTTGCATGAAGGGCAAGATCTGAGGCCCTGCAATGCTCTTCCACTATCTCCGGGGCTAATCCCTCACCATAATCCAAATTCTTAAGCATGTCAGCCTGGAAGACCTGGAAGACCGCCATGGTATTCAGGGATGCACCAGCCTGACCTGCTGCCGCGTAAGCCTTACCCACACGGGCCAAGCTAGCCCTACAAGGATTGGTGGGTAAGACAGTTTTCCTCCATGATGATGCATTTGAGGGGGAGAGATAGCCTGTAAGAGTCTTTTCCACCCTTGGCTTCACCCGGTACCTGTGCTTGTGCATACCAACCACCGTAGAGTATGTTGATGTGACCTGAATATGTATTCACTCAGAGTACGGATTCCTCCAAGACCTTGACACCTCAGTGAGGAGATAAGGGAAGAACGAGCGATGACGGTGGGGAGGTTGCTCTCGGCCAGATGTTAGGTATCGGTTATCAAGCTTCGACCAGTTGACCTGCCTTTTTTCATCTAAACTCAACTTGGCCACAGCACGAGTCACAACCTCGAGCAGCTCCTCAGATGCAACAGACGGAGAGGACTGCTCTGCTGAAGCACCCGCCTGTCTGTCTGCATTCACTACTTCCAAGTCAGACACAGACAGCATGGGTTCCTCATTCTGGTCTGAAGTAATCGCAGAGCAAGCTTCAGAATCCAGAACTGGTCCTCAGAGTCAGTTGAGAGGGCAAGAGAAAGGGCCCCATGACTAAAGTCTCTGTGCCGTGTGACCTGAGCCACGGGGTGCAGGAGTTTGGCTCTCATCTCTTTGAAAGAGAACCAAGTGAGATCGGAGCTTATAGATGTTACATTTTTTACAATGACCGCAGTCACCCATATATAATACAATTTGTGTGAGTCATCCCCCCTTATAAAGCATAGGCATGGAATCTCACAACTCCTAATTTTTTTTCCTGACATGCTGTTTCTAACTCTTAGTATTTAGACAGAACAAGGACAAACACACACACAGTCAGTTTGCTTGCAAACACGTGCACATAAATGCAGTTTCTGAAGTCAGAGAAGCTGACGATGTGCTGGTCTGGTCTCTATTTATGGTTTCAGTGATATACTATGCTGTGGCGCTACATCATCACATTCAGCCAATTGCGGGATTGGCGTGTGTAAACACATGCATCAGACACCAGCTTATGCAAAGCGTTCTCATAGCGTCAAGCCATGACTCGGCATTGAGTTCCACTCGAAAGGGAACAGATAATTAATACCTTTGTCAGCTCTTTTCAGTTGGAAGCAGGCACTAAATATGTTATTTATGCAATTATTATCAAGTTACAGTGGGATTTTGTATAATCTGGGTACAGTCTACATCTGTCTATCATAGAGACAACTAGTGAAACTATCCTGAAGGACATAGACAAGAGACCACTGAGGCGGTCAAAGAGCTTAGTTGTGCCGACAGATCTGGCACTTCGGGCCACTAAGAGAACAGCTCACGCTATTAGAAGCTCCATGGCAAGTATGGTTGTGACAGAGAGACATCTGTTGCTTAACCTCATGGATATTAGGGAGATGGAGAAGGTTTTCCTGCTGGATTCAGCCATTTCTTAGTCTGGGCTTTTTGGTGAAGTGGTTAATGCTGTCGTTCAGAAGTTCCATATGTTTAAACATCAGGCAACTGCTTTTAACCCCTGTTCTTCAGAATGCGTCATCCTGGGTTCTTTGGACCATAGGAAAGCAGTAATATATTATTGGCACAGTCCACCTCGTTTCATGCTTCCTACAACAGTTGGTGTTGGGGAGGCTCCATTTTTGAGGCAGGAAATCCTCTCCCTTTAGGAGAAAGGACCTATTGAGAAAGTGCTTCCTCCCAGAAGGGAGTCTAAAGTTTTTTACAGCCATTACTTTCTAGGGCCATGGATGTCTGCTTCTCATTTTAGTCTTGCATGAACTGAACTACACTCTGCAGTGAAGTGCATTTTCAGTATGCTGACGTTGAAGCACATCATGATCCGATGCCTCCCTGTATGAAGGTTGTCCAACCTACAGTGTCTGGAAGGGCTAGCATCCCCTTATGAAACAAAGTATACTTCAGGTTCATTTTATTATGTATACTTAAGTAATGTTCAAATATGTTTTTAAGTATACTTTATGTAAAATGTAAGTATATTATTAAAATATAAGTATACTAATATCAATTTACTAATAGTAAACTTGTAACTGTACTATTTCAGTACTGCTTGGGAATAAATTGGCCCATTTTTTAGTATATAAAAGTTTGTTGAAGTGTACTATAAGTGTAACAGTAGTAAACTGCACAACTAAAGTGCACAACTAGTTCACAACTATGTTTCTCATTTGTACTGCATCTGTACTACAAGTGAACTTATAAGTATACTATTAGTTTACTATTTTAATATGTGTTTAGTAATACTAGTTTAGTAGTCTTATGCTGCAAGTATACTTGTAAGTGTTCTTTAATTCAGGGGTCTCAAACTCAAAATGGCTGGGGGCCGTTGCTGTGATTGACACCTCATAGGAGGGCCATTTTAAGCACAAGAAAGCGCAAAATACAGCTTCGGCCTTTCCTTAACAACATCGAAAGCTCAGCTGAACAGCTGATCATAGCTGTACAGGGCAGGTTTTTATTTCTCATTTCCATAAATATATCTAGTAGTAGAGCTAATGCAAGTACTAGAAATAAATTTCTCTTTTGCTGAAACTTCCTTGTCATTGTGGAGAGTGCAGTTCATGGTTGCATAGCAACGACAGACGCCACGGGAGCGAAAGCGCTTTGGAAAGAAGGAGAAAGCGGCGCGGCCGCTTATGTGACGCGATATGTGAACGGCCCCTTAGAACGGCGACTTTTACTACAATGTCCATCTTTCTTGAAATTGTCTGTGTTCTTCATCCACTTTCCTTTTCCTTTTTGGTGTATGCAGATAGAAATGGCTCATTCTAAGGTGATAAAAACATTACGGTTCATTATGCAAGGTCTTTATACAACACTGAAAACATAGTTATGTATATTATATTGCATTTCTGTCAATAGATCCTCCCAAATTTTATACATTACACCTTTAAGTATACTATTATGTTCCTATTTAGGTATTAATTTTTTATACTTATAAAAAGCGACATTTTAAACAAAAGCTGAGAAAATCACATTTTTGTCAAAGACTAAGTCCGGATTGGATTCAAAACAATGATCAAAACATAGATGGAGTAGATTGAGTCCATCAACACCCCCAAAGCTTCACAGTTGTTTCCTTTTCCTTTTCCTTTTTTTTACATTTGTGATCTTCTATCACTTGTTTCTGCTTCTTCTTCACCTATGTTTTGATCCAGAAGTTCTGTACTCTTTTAGAAGATGCATAATAGTGTCCCCTAGTGTATAATAGTGAAAACATGGATAGCCAGAAAATTCAGTCAATGGCAGGGAAAGAGTAAAGTAGACAAAGTAAATTGCTATGTACACTACATGTGGACTAGCCTACACAAAAAAATCAGAATTAGGAACATATCTGTTTTCTTTATAAGTCAATGTTTTCAAACAATGTAAGTTTATAAAAAAAAAGTATGTAAAACTATGTGAAAAATTACGACTCCACTGGGCTCCCTCGTCCCACAGGCTCTGCCTTGGTCACGGTCAAAAAAATCAAAAAAGTAAACACAACTACAACTACAACACTACAAGACGAGTATACTTAGAATACTTTTAAGTATATCTCGATCAAAAGATTGAGTACAAGTATAGGCCTAATATACTTATAATAACACACTTGGATAAACTTCTTTTTCGTAAGTGTCTCTCATTACACATAAATTGCCTGAAAATATTACCAGTGTTTTTGGCTGTGGGTCATTTTCTTATGGACCTTGGGAACTGCCATGTCATCATCAGGACAGACAAAATAATTTGGTAATTTCATATAGAAATTTCCAAGGAGTAGTTTGTTTGAGGCCCATGTGGAGTTTAGCCCAACACATTCTTCTTAGGGTTCAGGACAATTTCCTGTCCTTGAGAGCGGTGCATATTCCAGATGTGGAAAATCTGGGAGCAAATTGCAATGTCCTTGCATTGGGTCATGGTACCATGACACTTCAATACTGCTTTCTTCCTTCCTCAGAATTTGAGGAATGATGGCACGGATGCTCCCTTATTAGGTGCTGTTGGGCATCAGGGCCATCA
Organism: Ctenopharyngodon idella; assembly: GCF_019924925.1. Classification (NCBI taxonomy): domain Eukaryota; kingdom Metazoa; phylum Chordata; class Actinopteri; order Cypriniformes; family Xenocyprididae; genus Ctenopharyngodon; species Ctenopharyngodon idella. The sequence continues at coordinate 30,539,262 of NC_067234.1, read as the reverse complement.
GCCAATGAATTGAAGTGTTTCCATATGGACTTGAGACCAGTGGTTCGCAACTGGTTTGACCATGGGACCCATATTTTCTTATGGTCATTATGCCTCGACCCGATACATATATAGAGAGAGAGAGAGAGAGAGAGAGAGAGAGAGAGAGAAAGAGAGAGAGGCTATATATAATAAATTTTTTAAAAACAATCAAATGTATTTCACAAAAATGGTTGACACACCCACAAGTACCATCCCACTTTATTTAACATACACATAAATATGATAAATACTGAATATGACTAATACTGAATGATGAATAAACAGTGTAAGTTAAGGCTATTAAATAGCAGTCCCAAATTAGTATGAGCCACCACAGTCATTTCAAAATATACAAAATAACACAAAGTGAAAATGAAGTGGTATTTTGGTGTTATGGGAACAACAGTTACCATAGTAAATACACAATACTAACATGAACTATTAATGAAACATATGGACACTGATCCTTATGAATAGAATGAACATCATACCTGCATGCAAATCCTTCTTAGCTAACACACAAAGTACAAACTATGTAATTTATTGGTACTTTTTGGCAATTTCATGACTTACTATTTGACAACGTAACAACGACGTTGCATGCTTGTTATTTATTTTGCTCTTTAGTGAAGTGATTTACAGCGCCCGCCACCACATTTGCATGTGTAACTGAAGAGTGTTGCGCTACGAGCAGTTAAACATCTGACAGGACAGGAAAGTTTGTTTTTCTGAGGTGAGAGACTTTTTATTTCGTAACAAGTTATGAAAATAAGAATAATAACAGACATATAGCCTGAAAACATCTCATCTGACCTCAGATACTGAATAAGGACAACGCGTTTTTCAAAGGCACTCTTTACCTAAACTGCGTCTGACAGAGGAGTCGACCACTTTCATTCACATCTTTCAAAATAACAGTCTCGATTCAGAAAAAAAACGGGAAAAAAAACCTTGTTTCCTTGACTGCACACTCCGTGACCCACTCAAAACGGGGTCCCACTTTATATTAGGTGGCCTTAACTACTATGTACTTACATCAAAAAATAAGTACAATGTACTTATTGGGTTCATATTGAATTGCAAAACACTTTTGCTGCTATTGAGGTGGGATGAGGGTAAGGTTAGGGAAAGCTTTGGTGGTATGAGTAGGTTTAAGGGTAGTGGTAAGGTGTAAGGGATGGGTCAACAGTGTAATTACAGAAATTATTTACAAATGTAATTGCATGCAGGTGTTTTTAAAATATAAGTACAATGTAAAAACATGTATGTACACATAAGTGCATTGTATCAAATGATTAATTTAAATGTAAGTACATAGAAGTTAAGGCCACTTAATATAAAATGGGACCCAAAACGGTCTTGTGACCAACTTTTGGGTCACGACCCACCAGTTGAGAAACACTGCTTTAGACAATCGTCACACCTTGGGATGTTTCCATATCGTCAGAAACCGATCTCGTTCCCTATTCAGGTTAAGATTCCACATGTAACAGAGACATATCCTAAGCTTTGTTTTGCAAGAAGTGAGAAGTCTATTGGAGCTTGCAAACCAACAACAAACACAGATCAAGCTTAGTGACCTCAGTTGCCACTACAGGAAGCTCAGACACTATTACAGATGGGATGCTAATTTTTTGTCCTTTTTAACAATTTAATAAAATACATTAAAACTGCAACATATGTAGTTGCGCTGACTATGAACAGCCATGCTATCCATAACATCACTCCTACTTGTGTGATATTGCTTAGGTTAATAAATATTTGAAGAATTGTTTTATTCTGACAGAAAATTAGAATTAAGAGGAACAATACCAGCATAATTTGCTCTGTGCAGGTATCGTCTGGCCCCAGCTTATCATTTTCCTGTCCAGTTTGAGGATGTGTATCGTGTGCTGAAGTACTTTCTTCGTGTTGAGGTGCTGAAGGTCTACCATATCAATCCAGAACGGATTGCTGTGTCTGGAGACAGTGCAGGAGGCAACCTTGCAGCTGCAGTGGCTCAGCAGGTAAGATCTAAAAATTGCTTGAAGGACTAGAGTAGGATTTACAATTTTTAGTATAAAACAAGTTGTTTTATTTTACTGAGTTGAATTTTTACAGAGGAATATATAAACTTGATATGTTTAATATGTATATATGTATGTATACTCAGTTGCAGAAGGACCCACAACAGCATGTCCAGCTAAAGGCCCAGGCTTTAATCTACCCTGTCCTGCAAGCCTTGGATCTTAACACTCCCTCCTACCAGCAGAACCAATACATGCCTATACTGCCTCGCACACTGATGGTGAGGTTTTGGAGCGAGTATTTCACCAGCGACAAGTCATTTTTCAGAGCCATGATGGCAAACAGACATAACAACCATGAATCAGCTGCTCTGCTTAAATTTGTCAATTGGAGTTCATACTTACCTGATTCTTATCGCCAGACTTACAATTACAGTGCTCCACCTGTGGTCACTGGAAAAAGTCCAGTGCACTCTATTGGTCCTCATCATTTGCTTGCAGATCCACGAGCATCGCCGTTGTTAGTGCCGGACACAACATTGCGTTTACTGCCTAAGGCCTATGTGTTGACCTGCGAATATGATGTACTGCGGGATGATGGTTTGATGTATGTCACACGTTTGCGTAATGCTGGAGTTGATGTCACACATGAACATTACCCCAGTGGATTTCATGGTGCACTAATGTTAACTATGTGGCCCACAGACTTTGATATTGGACACAGGATGATGGACAACTATGTAACATGGCTTAAGCAAAATCTATAAGATTCATGTACAATGCAACAGTGCTTTATGCATTGGTTTTGGTTGACTGGGTTATATCATTTCTTCTTTTTTTTTTTTCTTTTTTCTTTTTTTTTCTGTTGTTTACAGTGCACCACTTTTTATCTTAAAAAGGGCACACTTTTGATTGTATTAATCCATTATGGTACAGGCATTCCTATTATGACCAAATCTGGTCTTATGAAACACTGGACTATATTGTTTTTAAATCATAAATGAAGAGTGTTGGTGATATGTATCCATTGCTATCCCTTAACTATGTATATGTTACTAATGAAGTTCAACACATTAACATATTTTAGTTGATCAATCTTCTTTTGCCAGTTGACTCTAATATGACACTAATATTGTTTTATTTTATTTATTATTATTATTATTACTATTATTATTTCTCTAAATCTTTTGCAATTGTCACTGACTGCTTGACATTTTGACAGGTTTGGTTTGATATGCAGTAAACTGTCTGATGAAGTTCCTGGTTCTTTGAATTCTTATCTTTAAAAAATGGTGAGAAGATCAACTTTAAAGAGCTGTGATGGACTTTTATATTACTTTTCTGTCAGGTAAAAAGATTGAAGTAAGATCAAAGTAAGATAAAATCTTCAGTAGGAACAAGTAATTTGCTTCTGAGAACTGACAATTTTTATGACACCATGGCTTGAATCAACAACTCTTTTTGCTCTCACTAAACAAATTAAAGTGCCTCACTAAGTATGAAAGATGAATCAGCTGCTGTACTTAAATTTGTCAATTGCAGAAAGGCCAGTTAGTTTGTAAATTTCTTCTCCACCAATGAAAATAGTTCCAAAAAATAAATAATAATAATAATCAAGCTTTGTGTGTCACAAATCAACACATTCTGAAAGCTGGCCTGGAACAGTGTGGCTGAGTGGAGTGGAGCAACATATATTTCCCTTTGCCCACTCAAAGTGTTCTGTATTCACTTGGCTTCAGCACCACTCAAAATTTTTCATTTCCTCATTAGAAAGAGAAGCACAGTCTGAGAAATCATGGAGTGAGAAAAAATGATTAAAAACAAATCAGAATTATGCAACCATGCACCATAGCATCTCACAAGAATGTGTTCTTAGTGTCGCCTACAAACAACTTCAGTCATTTGATGCTATGCAACAGGAAGAGTTAACAAAACCAACAAGCATCAACTACATGTATTCTTGTTCCTATACCCAGCTAAGCTATTGAAATAGGTGTTACCTATAATTTTGGAACCCCTTCCTAACATTATTAGCTGTTCACTTTCTTTAGGAAATGTCTTATAACTTTTAAGCTGCCAGTCATCAAAGCCTTTATCAAGAACAATCTCAAATCTCCCATATACTGTATATATATACAATTCATCAAAGGCATCAGTAAACTATTATAAAAAAGTTTATTAATACACATTTGAGTGATTCCGAGAATGTAAAGTTGATGAAAATCAAAAAATCAAACTGGCTCTAAACATAAGACTGGACCAGCTCCATGTTTGACCATGGAGATGGTGTTCTTCTGCTCATAAGCTTTGCCTTTTTTGCACTAGACGTACTGCTGATCCATGGGTCCAAAATGTTCCAGTTTGGTCCCTCCATAAAACTTCTTCCACAGGTATATCCAAATAAATTTAAGCATATTCAAGTCAGCCTTTTATGTTCTTGCTCAAGAGCGGCATTCAGGAAAGCTGCAAAGCTTATGAGCAGAAGAACACCATCTCATGGAGGTGGTCTAGTCTTGTTATGGGGGTTCTTTGCTGTTGTAGGAAGTAGCAATCTTGACTGTATGAAGGACATCATGAATTCTTTGAAGTATTAAGCCATTTTGGCAAAGACGGTGATGCCTTCGGTGCAGAGACTGAAGTTTGATGATCAATGGACTTTCCTGCAGGACAGCCATCCCAAAGTATACAGTTGTGCTCAAAATTATTGGCACCCTTGGTAAATATGATCAAAGAAGATCAGGGCAATAATTAAGAAGTTCCAATCAACTAAAGATGTTACAAATCTGCCTGGAAGAGGACATGTGTCTAAATCCTCCTAATGCGCGGTGAGGAGGAGAGTTTGAGTGGCCAAAGACTCTCTGAGGATCACAGCTGGTGAATTGCAGAGATTAGTTGAGTCTTGAGTCCACGGTTAAATATACTGCTGGATCTTTAATGTTGTGGGCCTATTTTTCCGCTGGAGGTCATGGACATCTTGTTCAGATACCTAGCATCGAATCAAATACTAACAGATAAAAAATAGCTAGAAATCCTATAATGGGCCATGGTTGGATCTTCCATCAGGACAGTGATCCAAAACAAAGATCAAAACCAACACAAAAATGTGTCACTGAGCACAAAATAAAGCTTCTGCCATGGTCGTCCTAGTTCCCTGACCTTGAACCCTAAAGAAAATGATTGGAGTGAACTGAAGAGAAGAAGCACCAACATGGAGCTGGGAATCTGAAGGATCTGTAGAGATTCTGCTATCTTGAAAAAACATGAATAGAGGACAGAAGGAGTTTGTTGCCTCGGAGCTTGAACCACAAGGTGTGTCTGACCAGGTGCGTGAGCCCGTTACATTGTGTGCTGCCGAGGGAGTGTTAGTGGAGTTCGAGGGCTGGGAGGAAAGCCCCGCCCACAACATCACCGTGGTGGATGGGATCGCTATGGTAACTGGAACAACTTTTGGACTGTTGGATGTATTTGAGGAGGTAATTCCCCTGTTTCTTCCATCCAGCCCCGAACTGTCTGTTTCCCTGCTGGTTCCGTCCAGCCCGGTATCTCCTGTGATCCCTCCCAGCCTCCCTCTCCTGCCTCCTCTAACTGCCAGTTCCTCAGCCCTGCCTCCACTGGTACCCTTCAGCCCCTCTTCATCTACTGCACGCAAGTGTGTGGATTCGCTTCGGTGCTTCAGGCCACCAGCTTCGCCTAAACCAGAGGATCCCCTGGCTCCGCCTCCAGCCTCTGAACCCAACACTCCACCGCAGCCTGTCGAGTGTCGACGCATCGTCTTCGCCTTGGCTCCTCCCTCCTTCGGCTCCACTGGAAACCTTCAGCCTTACGACTCCACTGGGCTCCCTCGTCCCACAGGCTCTGCCTTGGTCAGATGTCGTCCTACCTGCACCTTCGGTTCTGCCTGGTTCCGCCTTCCCCCCAGCTTCGCCTTCGTCCTCAGTCCCACTGCCTCCGCCTCAGTCTTCAGATTCCCGTGTTACACCTCGGATGCTCACCTCGGTCTCCAGGGCCAGCAGTGTCGTGTGGGCTCTCCGGCATGTCAGCTCCACCTGGGTCTCCATGTCCAGTGGCGTCTCCATCGGCTGTCCCCAGGGTGGCACCTCTCAAGTCTCCACCATGGCTCCTCCCACCTTCGACTCCACCCTGGGGCCTCGTCATGATTGGTCTCTGGACCAACATCTGGCTCTTCCTACTCCAGGCTCCTGCTTGGCTCCTCCCACCCTCCACTCCCCCATGGACTGTTCTGTTTTTTATTAACTCTTTTTGTCCATCTCCTCTTCCTCATCCTCCTCCAGAGCCCCCGCCCTCCCTCCTCAGTTGGACCTTGCATGGCGCAAGGACGTGCCTTTCCAGAGGGGGGCGTACTGTTAGAGTTCATATGTTTCTGTGTTTCCCTGTGACCAGTTTCCCAGTTTGTCTAATTGTTTGATTACATTCACCTGTTCAGTTGATTATCTTCTCAGTCCTCCCTATTTAAGCCCTGTGTTTCCTGTGTTCTTTGTCTGGTGTTGTCAATGTTAAGGTGTGTTATGTTTGCTTCCCTGATTTCGACTTTTGGGGGTTGAATAATTTTGTGCAGGTATGTTTATAGCCAGTTTCATTTTTTTTTTTTTTTTTTTCATCAACTTTACATTCTCAGAATCACTCAAATGTGTAATAATAAACTTTATAGTTTGCTGATGCCTTTGATGAATTGTTTTCATAAAATTTTGGGTACTGTCCCTGAAAAATATGTTCTTAGAATGTTTTGATAACATTCCCATTCAGTTATGAAAACGTTATTTCTGAATGTTTTTTAAATGTTCAAAACGTCCAGTTCTTTAATGTATTAAGAACGTTTTATTCTTGGTTTATGTGAATGTTAAAGGAACATTACATTCTATCATTTTGAAAATGTTATGAAAACGGCCAGTACATCACCGGGCTTACACACAGACAATTTAGTATTGCCATTTAGCTATGATTCATGTTTTTTGTTTTTTTTTACTGTGGTGGAAGCTGGAGTACCTGGAGGAAACCCACACTGACAATCTTTTAACTCCTGGCTCAGCCGGGACTCGAACTGGGGACATTCTCACTGTGAGGTGACAGTGCTACCCTACTGTGTTGCTTTCTTTATATTTATGTTTATATTTACATAAACATGGATTTAAAATTAACAGAATTCTTACATACTAACAATTGTTAAGACACATTTTTCCAGAGTATTTTCTAAGAGCATAAAAGATTCTAAGCGCATTTTAATATTTGAATTACAAAAAAAAAAAAAAAAACAGATAAGACTTTACATTTGCTGTAGTAGTACACTAAACTGTGTAAGAGTCTCTGGGAAGTTCTGATTGATTAGTGTGATCCATTAGGTTCAATTCCAGCAGGGAACGTTCCCATAAATTCGACTAACGTTCTTTAAAAGTTATGTAAATGTTAGGACAAAATGTTCTTAAAACATTTAAAAAACTATGATTTAAACATTCAGAAAACTTTCAGAAATAACGTTTTCATAACTTAATGGGAATGTTAGCAAAGCATTCTAAGAACATATTTTTATTAGCTTTTTATGAAATCAGTGTATTATTCCTGCTTGCCTGCATATTTAATATACAACTTACATTCATTGTTTTTTCCTTATGCATGTTCTCTTCAATTCTCTTGATCAAACAAGTAGTAACGTTTAAAAACTGTTAGAAGAACATCCAACTAAAGTAAACCATTTCAAAAATATGTTCCATGAACAATATATAAATAACTTTTTGTGCTAACATTTTGAGAACTTTTTTTAAAGACCAGATAACTTTGATCAAATGTTCTATTAATGTTACTGGAAGAAAGTTTGTTCATAACTTTGAGAGAACCTTGCCAGAACGTTAGCCAAACTTCTGAGAACATTATTTGAGCTGGGAATCTGCTAAATGAGACTACAGGGCATTAAGATTTTAAGATACTATAAACATTATAACATCATGATTTTCTGTAAAGCTGCTTTGAAACAATGTGTATTATGAAAAGTACTACACAAAAAAATTTAACTTAGACTTTAAAAAATAACACTCTAAAGACCTTTCATTAAAATTGTTTGCACGTTTTATGCAAACATTCTAAAAACATTCTAAAAACATAAAGACGTTCCGAGAATGTTGTTCTAGGAATGTTTTCTCTCAATGATATGAGAATGTTCATCAAGTTAAAAAAAAAAAAAAACGTTGTAAGGATGTTCCATGAACGTTGTTCTCACAACGTTTTCTCTCTATATTACGAGAACATTCATTAAGTACAAATTACATCGTAAGGACGTTCTATGAATGTTATTCTCAGAACGTTTTATGATAACATTATGAAAACATTCAGCAGATAATAACATTATAAAGATGTTTCATGAATGCTGTTCTAAGAACGTTTTCTCTCAACATTACAACAACATTCATTAAGTACAAATTAAATTGTAAGGGCATTCCATGAACGTTGTACTTAGAATGTTTATGATAACATTCTGAAAACATTCAGTAAATAATAATAGTACAAATAACGTCATACGGACGTTCCAAGAACGTTGTTCTAAGAACATTTTTTCTCAACATTATGAGAATGTATATTAACTATTAATAATGTTAGAAGAATGTTACTTTATGAATGTTTTGTCCTAACATTTACATAACTTTTAAAGAACATTAGTCAAAGGTATGGGAATGTTTCCTATTAGCTGGGGTAGTCCTAACAATGTTTGTTTCTGCGGAGTGACTTATACATCTAATTTTCTTCATTATGACAAAACAGAGGTATTAGTAAGATGGTAGAATATAATCTATCCATGGAATTACTGTTACACTGTCTTCTAAAGTTAGTTGTTCAAAAATGTAATCTCAAATATAATTATCTAGATTTGGAAATCCCATATTTCTCAGGATCAGGTAATCCATCTTATTTTGTGCCAGTTTTTCGAAGCAACATTGGATTGGATCACCCTGATCCAGATCCACATTTTTTCAGATGACTAAATCTGGATTACCAGCTCTAAATGGGATCTGCTAGAACAACAGGCAGAAGATGTGGGTCACTTTAAGTGTTTTATATGAAGAGAAGCAAACAAACATCCCCTTCCATTCAATTTCCTTTAAACAACCAGACCCCTACAGAGGCACTAGGGACATGGTGATGAAAAATAATTATGAAATGGGAGGAAAATTATATATTTTTATATAGTTCTTTCACAAAAGTTTTGTGCACCCCCGAGAAAGGAATTAAAATTAATTTCCCCCCTAATCACCATGTCCCTTTAGGGTTTCTGTAGCACTTCATGTGACCCTCAACAAAAACAAACAAATATACATGCAATTAGGGATGAAATTGTTAGAAAATACCTTTGACTGGTTTATCTCTGATGATGTATGTAGTTTAAATAGAGTGATACGAAAAACACTTAAATATATTAATTTTGTTTGACATTGACAGTTGTTTGAGGATTATTTTATGGCACCAAAATCTCTCTCTCTCTTTTTTTTTTTTTTTACTTTACTGTACTAAAAGGTGTAATATGTAGCCTAATGTCTACTTCTATTTAATTACTTTAATGGTTAAACTAATCAAGAGCAAAATAAAAAATATAAATGTATAGGGCTGTCAGGCGAAATATTTTATATAAGAATATATATTAAAATTTATATTAAAATATTTATTCTAATTAATTACATGATGTGGTGATTAATTAATCTAATTAATCGCAATTTAATTGCACATCAAATTTGGCTGAGAAATTACCCACAAATGATTATTTGAAGACATTATTGTGTAAAACATCAAATAAACATTACAAAAAGTAGATTCAGAAAGAAATATTTTATTTGATTCAACATAGAATTTATTACACATACTTTTGGACCATGAGGTGGAGTAAATGATGACTGAATTTTCATTTTTGGGTGAACTATATCTTTATTTATTTATTTATTTTATTAATATGGAAATATGATATTATTTTTTAAAAGAAATTATACTCTAAATTAGAAACTAAAACTGCCAGTAGGTGTTGATAAATGTTTAGTTCATTCCATTCGTTCAAACAGCTGATTCATTCAGGAGTTAAGTATTGTCTCTAAATAACACCATATTAACTTCTTAAAATTTAAATTTCTCTGAGCTACATATGCATTTTAAGACGTTTGAAGGCCAAAAAAAATTGGAAAAATTAATAGTTACATTAAAAATTATTTTTTTCCCTAAGTCTCCTGCCAAAAGTTTTGGGACACCTGCCTTTACATGCACATGAACTTTAATGCCATCTCATTCTTAATCTGTATGGTTTAATATGGAGTTGGCCCACCCTTTGCAGCTATTACAGCTTCAACTCTTCTGGGAAGGCTTTTCACAAGGTTTAGGAGAGTGTTTATGGGAATTTTTGACCATTCTTCTAGAAGCGCATTTGTGAGGTCAGGCAGTGATGTTGGCGAGCAGGCCTGGCTCGCAGCCTCTGCTCTAATTCATACCAAAGGTGTTCTATCGGGTTAAGTTCAGGACTCTGTGCAGGCCAGTCAAGTTCCTCCACACCAAACTTGCTCATCCATGTCTTTATGGACCTTGCTTTGTGCACTGGTGCACAGTGATGTTGGAACAGGAAGGGGCCATCCCCAAAGTGTTCCCACAAAGTTGGGAGCATGAAATTGTCCAAAATGTCTTGGTATGCTGAAGCATTAAGAGTTCCTTTCACTGGAACTAAGTGACCAAGTCCAAACCCTGAAAAACAACCCTACACCATAATCCCCCCTCCACCAAACTTTACACTTGGCACAATGCAGTCAGGCAAGTACCGTTCTCCTGGCAACCGCCAAACCCAGACTTGTCCATCGGATTCCCAGACAGAGAAGCTTGAGTTGTCACTCCAGAGGACACGTCTCCACTGCTCTAGAGTCCAGTGGCGGTGTGCTTTACACCACTGCATCCGACACTTTGCATTGCACTTGGTGATGTAAGGCTTGGATGCAGCTGCTCGGCCATGAAACCTATTCCATGAAGCTCTCTACGCACTGTTCTTGAGCTAATCTGAAGGCCACATGAAGTTTAGAGGTCTGTAGCTATTGACTCTGCAGAAAGTTGGAGACTTCTGCGCACTGTGTGCCTCAGCATGCGCTAACCCCGCTCTGTGATTTTATGTGGCCTACCACTTTGTGGCTGAGTTGCTGTTGTTCCCAATTGCTTCCACTTTGTTATGATACCACTAACAGTTGATCGTGGAATATTTAGTAGTCAGGAAATTTCACGAATGGCCTTATTGCACAGGTGGCAACCTGTCATGGTGTCACGCTTGAATTCACCGAGCTCCTGAGAGCGACCCATTCTTTCACAAATGTTTGTAGAAGCAGTCTGCATGCCTAGGTGCTTGATTTTATATACCTGTGGCCATGGAAGTGATTGGAACACCTGAATTCAATGATTTGGAGGGGTGTCCCAATAATTTTGGCAATATAGTGTATATATATTGATCTAATCTGATTTCACAATCCTTTTTTTTTTCTTAAAAAAGGATTTTAAGAAATTTTTAAGATTTGATCCAATCCGATAGCCGAAATCCGATCAGATTACTTTTGAACAACTGGGCCCTGGTTGTTATGTTTGATAGTATTCTTTTGTAGTGATTTTGGATTAGCCTTACATGAGGGCACTACAATGTAGTTATTTATGGTCTTAAGTATTAATATCAATATTTTGTATTAATATTAATATTAATATTAATATTGAGTCAGATGATTCCTTCCAATATTTCGGGGCACCAGTCAGGATACTCACCTTGACAATAAAGAACAATCATGAAAGATTGTTGATTGAATTAGAATTTTATAAATTGGAAGAAGTTTATCATCTGACCAATCTGAAGGATTTAGTGCGATTCAGGCAAGCTTGTAGAGCCTCTGATTATCAACACAAGAATGACACAGTTTGCAATAAAATGAATTTATTAACAAAAAAGATATACAAGAGTAAAATATCACACTCACTAAATACTACGAAGGAAAATGACTAAACTACTAAGGAAAAATGACTAAACTACTAAGAAAATTGAATCAATAATCAAACAGAAACTACAAACTACAACACAAATGGATGTTAACAAAACTGAATGCCAAGTAGATGAGCAACGGATTGGACAAAGCAATGAATGGGTAATTAGCAGACTATGAGGGAGTCAATTGTGGTCTTTCTGGACGCTGGTATTAAAAATAGTAAATAAGCATTTACTATGAATACAGATAACGTGTCTAATGTATCTATCTGTGTACGCTGACCCTAGATAAACAGTCTCTACACAAATATCAATCTCATTTAGCAACAACCTAATGCCAAGGCCTTTGGGAAAAGGTTTGGTTAGCTTATATTTACATTTCACTTGGTCGGGTGATCAGTCCGGGAATGGGAAACGTTGTCCACTGGTATCCTTCTGTGTGCAGTGGGAGACTGGATTGCTTTCCAACAGCTGCAGAGCTGCACTGAGTGCTGGAGGTCTTTGTGTAATCCAGAGAACTGTAGGTCAGATGGTGGTCGGTCCATAGGATCTTCTGTAGGTTGGAGGTACTTGAGTTATGCAGGTCGGGAGTCAAAGTCCTCTGCAGAAGCACTTGGGCTGCTTGAAGATCCGTGCGGTGAAAGGTTTACTCGCAAGAGTCTCACCTTGGTTGTGCTGTAGTTCTTCCCTCGTCAAGTCAGAAACTCAGAACAAGGGTTTGTTCAATTGGGGAAGCTTTTATTCCTTCCTGTTGGGGAGGGGATTACAAATCCCCACCTTTCCTGATGTGGTGATGTGATTGGGTCACAGCATTCCAGGTGTCCGTCCCTTAACACGCCCACCTTTCATTCTGTGAAACTTGTTGTATTGTCCCAAAATACACAGTTAAATAAAACAATGTCTTTAGGACCTTGGAAATGCATTATTTCTTTTTCACACCTTTCTCAAAGTCCTTGTGGCAGTGTTCTGAACTCGTAGAGTCCAAACTTGATGTGAATTGGTTGAGGTATCACACTTCTGTCTCAGTGGGTGCAGTTGCATTGACTTTTATTCCAGGTGTGGTTTCCACTGTGTATGCACAGTTTCCTGGATGAGTAAAAGAATGTATAGGACATGTTCCTTACAGTATTCCTGTCCAATTTCAAGCCAATATGTTTAGAAAATGTATTTCTTTCTAAGCATTTCTTTGTTCTTGCTGTGCTCTAGCCAGAACCAGTTTGGCAGCCCTAGGAGTCCATGGTCATTCACACCTTGAACTCAGGCATGGAGGGCTGAGGTGAACAAAGGCAACTCGTGATGAGATTAGCCTGTCATCAATGGGCCGTTAATGTAATCTTTCCTGTCCTCCACCTTTGGCAGTTCTGATTACAATAGTCATTTAGTTGAGGGCATTGAGGGCGTTGAGGGTCCTATCAGACTCCTTTGTATTAATCAAAGTGGGACAAAAGAATGTCCGTTGTGAAGCTCTGGTGCCATCACGTCTGTTCTTCACTACACTTTTATAATACATACAATGCTTTGAATGGTCTAGCCTCTCATTACTTACATGACCTTCTATCTATCACATTCACTATGGTCGCAAAATTTTAACCTGTTGGTAATTCCCAGAAAATCCACAAAAGGAGGTAGATCTTTACTATTAAATAGATCTAAACTATTGAATAGTGTTCCCAGCACTGTTTGGGACTCAAACATACTCTTTCCATATTTAGTCTAGATTAAAGAAAGATACACCTAATAAAATAATTAATCCTTCACAATATTTTTGCATTCCTCCCTACCTTCGGGATATTTATCCTGAACATTGTAGAGTCTGTCCGATCCAGCTCAGGCCCAGTTCAGTTTTGTTATCTGATATCTACAAATTGTAACATGTTCCAAGCAACTGGTGAGGGACATTCAATTGATCTGATATTCAACATCTGAATCTCTTCAGCTTCTTAATTTTATAGTTCACTAAATGCAGTAACAGCGATAAAACCAAAATCTTAAACCCAGTTGTTTTTATGGATCATTAAACTGTGGCATATCACGGAAAAGTAAATAGGCTTGTCACTACATAAATTTTTTTATAATTAAAACATTACAGTGCTTAGACCTTTTAAAGATTACATCTTTCTATATCACCATGTAATGAATTGATACCTTGCAACCTCTATAAATGTAGCCAACTTTATACGCATACATGATGTATTCTATATAGCAAATCTGCTTGATTGTTGAAATCATCACCATATGGAAACTATTGCCCAGCTCTAAACTGCAAAATGTGGATAATTAGGCAATAAGGTATTACAAATATTAATATCATGCATCTCTATAAATCTGCTTTGAAACAATGTGTATTGTGAAAAGCACTGGGGAAAACAAAACAAAGCAAAAACATTGACTTTTAAACCCGCTCTTCCCTGCAGGCAAAATTATACCATTTTGCTTCCATTTGTGAGAGACAAAACACAATCTACTGTAAGTGTAGTAAAATCTCAACTCTAGAATTAGGTAATAACTTAAAAATTACAGACCATTTGTATTTTATCTTGGTACACTCAAAACAACAACAAACTATCTCTGGCTGAATTCAATTGTGGCTAATGGGCACTAATTTATGTACAGTAATTACTGGTTGCATTATTGTAATATTGTAAGCAGCCTGGGGTTTTACCAACATTTGTAACCTTAAGCATGCAACAAAAAGTTCCATAAGACAATGTGGCATTCCAAATTCCTCTGATTCCTTTCTGGGATAATGAGTATGGTGTGATTGAGATTAAAATAGCCTATTTTACTCACAAGTGTTTCTGTTTTGTATATGTTATCGCAGGACTGAGATTATACCTTTGGCTTGTGTATAAAAATGCTTTATACAATTGTTTATGTTTACATTTTATTTATTTATTTATTTATTTATTTATTTATTCATTGCACTTGCATTTGCATTTTGATACACAGTCTATACATCAGTCTTATGCTTTGGGGGAAGAGGGGGGAAGAAGGGGGGGAAGTGGGGGGAAGAAGGGGGAAGAAGGGGGAAGAAGGGGGGGAAGTGGGGGGAAGAAGGGGGGGAAGTGGGGGGAAGAAAGGGGAAGAGGGGGGGAAGAGGGGGGAAGGAGGGGGGAAGGAGGGGGGAAGAGGGGGGGAAGAGGGGGGGAAGAGGGGGGGAAGAAAGGGGAAGAGGGGGGGAAGAGGGGGGGAAGAAGGGGGAAGGAGGGGGGAAGGGGGAAGGAGGGGGGAAGGAGGGGGGAAGGAGGGGGGAAGAGAGAGAAAAAGTGAAATGAGAGTTAATATTGACTCAGAAGCCACATGACACGTATATTACATTATTAGTTTGAGAAATATGTCCGTAGATAACACTTTGCTGTAGTATTGCATGGAGCACTTTGGATCCAAAGGTTGCCGGTTTGATCCCCGACTGGGGCAAGCATCTCTAACCAAAAACTCTAAATGAAATATTACAAATCCTTTAATTAATCACTTATTAACTGATACAAATAGGACAGTGGCTTATTATGAATGTCATACATTCAAATATATGTACTCTGTGTACATAAGTGAATACACTTATGTAACAATGATATAGATAATAACTTCATTTACACAGCAATGCAAGAAACATTTCTATCAATTAGTTGCACTAGCAGACACCTACAAACGTGTGTTTTGTTTTGACTAAAATATATAAAAAGTTATTACTCATTCATATGTATTCATTCATATGTATTGTTTGTATGTATATTATTAATGAAATGAATTAGAATTGAAAGTACTGCAACAATGTAATTGTTTTCTCTGAGTGACTGTTGGCAATAAATAAAGATGAAGGCCTTGCTGTTTAAATATATCACAAATTTATTACAAACTATACATCTTAGTTATCTCTTTCTCTCTCACACACACAGTAAGCATGGCACAGATACAAAGAAATAGAAGTTATATATATTAAATACAAATATAAAATAAATAAAATACAAAAAGTAATAAAAGTAGAAGATTCTGGTCAACTGGTAAAAAATTTACAAAAAACAAATCAACACACCTTGCAAGGCTCACACAAAAAACATTAATATACAGTGTGTTATTTCTGTTATGTTAATTATTTTTTTTAAATGCCAGACCTGTTATATGGGATGAATACTGAACAGTTACATCAACGAACTAATAGAACATGACTGAAGTATTTACACTATCTACACAGTATCAGACAAAGACAAACCAATCTATTTCTTATCTGCCCTCTTCCTCCACATCTCCTCCATGCACTGGTCAAGTGGAATACTAGCATTTTGGGGAGAGTATATGTACCCATAATACTGGCTGTGGCCACTTTCTTTGTTGCAGTGCTGTTGGCACAGACTGCATTTATTTTTGTCCACTGTCTGATTGTAAAGCCTCCGGGCAGTTGGTGGGGAGGAAAGGGGGCCAGCAGGAGCAATCCGTTTGGGTGCATTGACTTCTGGGGTCACAAACACATACACAAGTGGGTCACTGGCAGGGCTGGGGCCGGAGATAGTAGGCAAAGGGGCAGGGGTAGGTGGAGTCGTCTGCTGAGGGAACAATTGCCTCTGAGCTGGCAACCGAAGGCAGACAGACTGCAGAGAATGTGTGTGTTGGGCTGGAGCTGCAGACTTCCTCTTGACCACTGCCCCGCTGTACTTTGAGGCAAGTGGTACTGATGTTGAGGGCCAGGCTATGGTGGTGCAGCAGTGGGGCGTACCTGTACTAGTGGGAGAGGTACAGGAGCAACAGGAATGGAGGCAGGCAAGTTGACCCCTTGCAGCAGAATACTACATTCCTACCTCTTCAGTCGCTTGTCGTGTCACTGAATGAGAGTTGTTTGATTAACATCAAACAACTGCAGAGTAGAGCTCTGCATGACTTCACCATTACCCAGGACCAGCTGTCTGATCTTGTTGTAGTCTCTGAGAATTAGAGTCCATCTAGTGCATATTTACCCTGCTTTTTTGGGCTTTTATGAATGTCACAAAGTTTTACAAAAATGCATTCTACCAGATGACAAGAATCTGGCCACTGGGCAGGGGATTCTGTCGATCCTAGGACGCAACGTGTCGTGCTCTCCACATCTGGCATAAATTCAGGTTTCTTTTTAGAGCACCTGAAGTGTCCTGTTGTTAGACGCGACTGGTGCCGTGCAGAGTACGCCACACGCTGCTTGTCATATGGTAGAAGGTTCTGCCACAGAGCTATGATGGTACTGGCCTGCTGGGAGTTAAGTGTTTGTCCAGTTTCATTCCTTAGTCCCACCAAGTACTCTGCCAGGCTGTCCACTCTGTCCATCCCTGGGATACTGCGCTCATCCACAGCCTGGTAAATATATGAATATATGAAAATCAAATAAAAACAATATCACAGGCAGAAAAATAGCACACCTTTCGCACTGTTTACATGTCACAATAGACCTACCAGCTGTTGCTGTGGTGCTGCTGGAGTCATGGCAGGTGGCCCAGAGGGACCTGTAGTTGTAGTAATGGCAAGAGAGGCTGGGACGGTTGAAAAGTAAGGAAGAGCAGAGGCTAGGCAGGTGGGGACAGCTGTTGGGCCATAGGGCGCAGTGATACGCTCATTTGCAACCTGTAATAATAAAAAAATAATAATAGTAATGAAATAAACATCAAAATAATACAATTTCAAGCAAGACAATAACACCACTGATACAACATGTCACAAAAGACTTGCCAGTTGTTGCTGTGGTGCTGCTGGAGTCATGGCAGGTGGCCCAGAGGGACTTGTAGTTGTAGTAGTGGCAAGAAAGGCTGGGATGGTGGAAAAGTAAGGAGGAGCAGAGGCTAGGCAGGTGGGGACAGCTGTTGGGCCAGAGGGTGCAGTGGTACGCTCATTTGCAACCTGTAATAATAATAATAAAAAATAATAATACTAATGAAATAAACATCAAAATAATACAATTACAAGCAAGACAATAACTGTCACGAACTCCGTAGCTCCCTCCTCTGGCCATCGGAAGGAGCCCTTACCTGAGTACTAACATTCATACACTACATTTCCCATCAGCCTTCACCCCGGACTAATTACCTGCCAGCTGTAGCTCATTCACTGGACTATATAAGGACTCACATTTCCCACAGTCAATCGCAAAGTCTTGTATTGCCGTGGTGTACAATTCTGAGCGTTATTATTCTGTCTGACTGATTACCCGTTGCTGATTCAGCTGCTTTCTCTCACCTGTGTGCAACCATGTCAGCTCAAGCCAGCCAGCTCGCCGCCCATCAGCACCAACTCAACCGTCTCACCTCGCTTACTGAAGAACTGGTGAAAGCACTGCAGGGGCTTCAAACATCTGTGCCTCCAACGCAACCACCACTCGCAGCGGCCGCCATTACTGACGCAGTTGAGATGCCACCACCGAGTAATCCGCGCTTGTCACTGCCAGAGAAGTTTGACGGCGATCCCTCGAAATGCAAGGGCTTCATGTTACAATGTTCACTGTACATCAATCAACAGCCCGCTTTGTATTCCAATGAGACCAGTAAGATCGCTTTCGTTTGTTCATTATTTACTGGCAAAGTGCTGGAATGGATTACTGCTGTATGGCGAGACGATGGTACTGCATTTCCTTCCTTTGAGTGTTTTATGCAGAGGTTCAAGGAGGTTTTTGATCACCCCAGCGATGGCAAGGGGGCCGGTGATCGATTGATGGAGCTGAAAGAGGGACATAAAACTGCCGCCGAATACGCTCTGGCATTTCGCACTCTAGCAGCACAGACGAATTGGGTGAGTGACACACTGAAAACGTGCTTTCGGAGAGGTTTAACGCACGAATTGCAGGCTGAACTCGCATGTCGAGATGAGGGCAGGAGCTTGGATCAGTTTATTGAACTCACCATCCAGATAGATAACCTCATTCGCTCTCGCAAATCTAACCTCCACCAAGGTGTACGCTCAGTCACTTCCACAGAGCCTGAATGTGCTGAAGTTATGCAAATTAACACTTACCATCTATCTGAAGTGGAGAGAAGTCGTAGGCTGGCCAATTGTCTATGTCTGTATTGACAATCCACTTTACCAAGCTGATATGTGTGTTACTGTTCCCATTTCTTTGCAAGTTAACCACCAACAGTTCGCCACTCATGCTTTGCTGGATTCCGGAGCCGCGGGGAACTTTATTTCACTAAAAAAAATTCGTCCAACAGAACCACATTCCAGTAATTACATGCCCTTCTTCCCTCACAGTGGAAGCGATAGACGGCCGCCCGTTGGGTACTGGAAATGTGAAGGCCATCACGAAACCGCTCACCATGCAGATTGGACTGTTCCACACCGAAATCATACAATTTCACATCTTACCCACAACTACGTCTTCCGTCATCCTGGGGCTTCCTTGGCTACGCACTCACAAACCCTCAGATCTGCTGGAGAGAAGGTCAGATAACTCATTGGAACGAACAATGTCAATCTTACTGTATGTCTCATACCTCTCCTCTACCTGTCAGAGTCATCCACACCAAAGTTTCCAAAGTAACCTCGGAAACTTCACCAGCCATCAACATTCCTGACGAGTACCAGGATCTGGCTGTGGCCTTCAGCAAGGTGCATGCATCACAATTACCTCCTCACCGCCCATATGACTGTGCTATTGATCTTCTCCCAGGAACCACACCACCCAAGGGTCGTATCTTTCTGCTGTCGCAGCCAGAGTCTGAGTCTATGAAAAAATACATCGAGGAGGAACTAGCAAAGGGTTTCATCCGGCCGTCTACCTCACCTGCTTCAGCGGGCTTCTTCTTCGTGGGTAATAAGGATGGTGGTTTACGACCCTGCATTGATTATAGAGGTTTGAATGAGATTACAGTCAAGTTTCGGTATCCTCTTCCATTGGTTCCCACCGCATTGGAACAGCTTCGAACGGCCAAGTGCTTCACCAAGTTGGATCTTCGTAGTGCTTATAATTTGATTCGTATCAGAGAAGGAGACGAATGGAAGACAGCATTCTCCACAGCCAATGGCCACTATGAATACCTCGTTATGCCCTTCGGCCTGGTCAATAGTCCGTCTGTCTTCCAAGCCTTCATCAACGATGTGTTTCGAGATATGCTCAATAAGTTCGTGATTGTCTATATAGATGATATCCTGATCTACTCGAACTCCATGGAGGAACATGTTCAACAAGTCAGAGAAGTTCTAAAACGTTTGATTCAATTCCAACTTTATGCAAAAGCAGAAAAATGTGAATTTCATCAGACTTCAGTCTCCTTCCTGGGTTACATCATCAATCCCGACGGGGTAGCCATGGATGAGAAGAAGGTATCGACTATACTGAACTGGCCACAACCCAAGACGCTCAAGGAGTTGCAACGTTTCCTGGGATTTTCAAACTTCTACCGCCGGTTTATACGAAACTTCAGCACAATCGCCAGCCTGCTCACAAGTATGGTTAAAAAAGGTAATACTCATCTCAAATGGTCTCCTTCTGCTATCCAGGCTTTTCAAGACCTCAAGAAACGCTTCACCACGGCGCCCATTCTACATCATCCTGACCCGTCTAGACCCTTCATTGTGGAGGTCGACGCATCCAACACTGGTCTTGGTGCGGTTCTCTCTCAAAGACAAGGTAATCCTCCTAAACAGTATCCATGTGCTTTCTATTCCAGAAAACTCAATGCTGCAGAAAGAAACTATGACGTCGGAGACAGAGAATTGCTTGCCATGAAAGCCGCATTCGAAGAATGGCGGCATTGGTTGGAGGGAGCGACGCATCCGTTCACAGTACTGACGGACCATAAGAACCTCGAGTACCTCAGAACCGTGGAAAGACTGAATCCCCGACAAGCCCGCTGGTCCCTGTTCTTCTCACGATTTTATTTCACGGTCACGTACAGGCCAGGATCTAAGAATGCCAAGGCCGACGCCCTCTCACGGCAGCACGAAGGTGAGCTTTTACATCAAGAACCTGAAACTGTATTACCTGAATCTCTTGTCGTTGCTCCTATACAGTGGGACATAATGACCGAGCTAGAGGAGGCCAACGCTCAAGCAGAGATCCCTCCGGACTGCCCACCAAATAAGGTCTTTGTTCCAGAAAATTACAGAAATCGTGTGCTAGAGATGGTCCATAGCCTACCTGCCTCTGGCCATCCTGGAATAACGGCGACAGTTCAGCTCCTCCAAAACCGCTTCTGGTGGCCGACTCTTACTAAAGACACAACCCAGTTCATCCATCGCTGTACAACCTGCAACATGAACAAGCCATCACACCAGTTACCCGCCCGTCTACTTCAACCACTGCCTCTACCTCAACGCCCTTGGTCCCATATTGCTATTGACTTTATCACTGATCTCCCACCGTCTGACAACTACACCACAATACTCACAGTAATTGATCACTTTTTCAAGGCCTGTCGTCTCATTCCTCTGCCCAAACTCCCCACTGCCATGCAAACCGCGGAACACCTCTGCAACTGGGTGTTCCGAATCTATGGTTTACCTGAAGACATAGTCTCTGATCGCGGTCCCCAATTCACGTCCCGTCTCTGGTCTGCATTCTGCCAAGCTCTCAACATCAACGTTAGTCTCACTTCCGGTTACCACCCACAACCCAACGGACAGATCGAACGCCTCAATCAAGAACTTACACGGTTTCTCCGCTCATATCTGTCACGAACTCCGTAGCTCCCTCCTCTGGCCATCGGAGGGAGCCCTCACCTGAGTACTAACATTCATACACTACATTTCCCATCAGCCTTCACCCCGGACTAATTACCTGCCAGCTGTAGCTCATTCACTGGACTATATAAGGACTCACGTTTCCCACAATCGCGAAGTCTTGTATTGCCATGGTGTACAATTCTGAGCGTTATTATTCTGTCTGACTGATTACCCGTTGCTGATTCTGTTGTTTATCGTTTACGAACCTCTGCTGCCTGTCCCTGACCTGTGCTTTGTATCCTGATCAGTGAGTGTTATCTACCAGCCCTGACTATTGCTTGTTATCTGTCTACGATTCTGCCTGCCCTATATCATACCTGTTTGCTCCTGATCTACCCTGCCTGTACGACTACGCTCTTGTTCAATAAAGCATGCAAATGGATCCCAGCCGATGTGACGATTCATTACAATAACACCACTGATACAACAAGTCACAAAAGACTTGCCAGTTGTGGTGCTGTAGGGGTGACGAGTGATGGCAGCGAAGAGGAGGGACTAGCAGAGCTGGTACAAGCCTGCCCAATCTGGAAAATGTAATACTCTTTTAAAAACACATTCTTATAAAATGGATTTTAATTAGAGCTTATCTTTTGCATTATGCTTTTATTCATTTATGTATTCTTCAGATTTGTATTAATTGTCTTTCATCTCTGTCTATTTCTTTCACTTAACAAAAGAGAACGGGTGGGTAACACAAACACAGTCTTTATTTAAATCAGATGCACGGATCTGGACAGAGGAGATGAATGGTGAGTATATAGTAGAATGCACATTGAGATTTGACTTAGCTGACAATAATACAATGTCTCTTTCCAGAATTGGTGTGAGGACTAAAGACCATCAGTCTTTTGCACATCTGTAGTTTGGCAAGACAATGCCCTCCTTGGTAGTGGTGCCAGTTATAGTGTACAGGAGGATACCTGGTTCATCCTGAATGCACTTCACATGTTTCTTCTGGATTTACCAGATGTGCTGCATCCTCTCATCGTCCAAGAGAGGGACACCAAGATAGTCTCTGCCTTTTACCCCCATGAGCTCATTAAGAAGCAGTTAAATCATTATGATCGTCTGCCGCTTCCCTCTTGTCCGCCTCCTGCAGTGCAATGCCAGTTCCTCCTTGGTTATCTGCTGGTCCACTAGTTTTTCAGTGATCCCAGGAACACCTTCTCATTTCAACTGTTCCCTCTTAGCTTGATGCAGCAAGGCAACATCTCCACTGTCACACTCAAAAATGCAGCTTGACAGTCTGGACATGAAGATGGGGTAAAAAAGGATGTGCATTCTTTGTACACCCAGATGCCAGTCGCTGCATGGAGTGATATATGTCAAGCTTTACAACCAGGTCTGGCCACCCACCAAATCTCTGTTTAAGTTTTGTCTGTCTTGTGCCCTCCCGACAACATTCACAGTCAACATAGAGAAGCTGAGGAGGAGCCACACCAGCATTGCTGTATCTGCGGATGAGATCAGCAGCCATGGTGTCAAGAGCGGGGCCCTCCTGAGCAGTCAGGACACTGACGAGGATTTGGCTCACCTCATTGCTCACAGATGTAAGCCACAAGGCGGTTCCCTTGGCAAGGCCTGATAGCTCCTTGGTGATCTGTGATCACACAGAAAAGACAGTGAGTGCCTAAAGCCCAAATAAACTGTTTCTTTTATATATAAAATACTGAAATAATACTGGTTTTTTTATATATATATACAAAGCATTAATTTCATTTTTTACATGTCTTTACTGTTAATGTTGTATTTTAGACTTTTGTTTGTGAGGTAGGATTTTACAATGGTGAGAGTTAAAAATATTTACCTTTTTTTTGTGGAATCCATTTTTAATATATTGCCAAAGGTGGATGTTATGCTGGCTTTGATGTGATCCAGCCTGCTTAAGATGTCTTGGCCATAAACAGCCAGCATCCACCGGTGGGAAGGAACAGCCACTGGCTTAGGAGGGTCGGGGAACTTGACAGGGAGCAGGCTTGGCTGGACAACAAATTCTGAGCATGCACCAAGGTAGCGACAAACATGCTTAAGCCACTCCTCGCTGTGATTTTCCCTCAACTGCCTGACCAAGTGGCTGGGGCTATTACCCAAGGTCCTCTCCCTCAGAAAACGGATCACCCGCATGTCACAAGCATATCTGTATTTAAGAAACAAATTGAAAAAGAGACCAAAAAAAATGGTAAACATTAAAACAAGCTAATTTCTAGTGTGTTTGAATGATAAACATTTGTGACACAGGTGTGGGATTACAAATTTATAAAATGTTATATAACATTCTAAGGAGATCAAGTCTTGCAGCCCAGGTGTCTGAGACATTAACCTTTTGTCTTTATACACTTCCTGACCATTTGGCATGACAAGCTCAAGGCACAGATGTGCCTTTGTCTCTATGATAATGTGAAGGTATGGGCGATACTGTCAGACTGATTGGATTAGCACCTATGCATTTGAATGACACTGTTATGCTGAGGGCATTCAAGGTGAACATGATGGCATCAATTTACTGATAGAGTTTCCAGTGAGGAGGTTTTGTCAGTCTTTGATCTTCCTACTGGGAGTCAAACTATGTGTGAATGTTTACATAGTCTTAATTCTCGTCACCAGCTACTGTTTACACCATTTGGGGTACTATTATCTACACAGTCGGGGGTAATTGCCTGTATTGTCTTTAGATGCTTTTGTTTTAGTGGTCACTTCTAAGGCTGTGTGTAAGGGCAACACCTTTAAGGACTGCCCACTGAATGCCTATAAAATATTATGTATACACTGCCTTAGTGGGACTTGGATGACTACAGCGACGCACAGCGCGTTTCTCAATAAAGAGTAACTTCTGCTTGAAAGACATCCCAACGTCTCCTGGTCTCTGCTTCCACAAGGAAAAAGGTTCCTACACAGGCTAAATAATTTCAGTATACTCACCTTCGTGTCAGGATTAGTCGGAACTCCATTCTGTGTGCCAAATCCTGCTGGTCCAAGATGGTCTTGCTGCTGGAAATGTAACTTGTTTTACAACCAGCTGAACTGCACCAGAGAGTCTCCGTGATCATCAGGTAGTATCTATCCACATCCAAAACCTGGTGGGCTCTCTTGTGGGCTCCATAACCTGTGAGCTGTTTTCCACACACAGGACAGGACAACCTGACCTTCCAAAGGTGGTATGGCATCCACAAGAGAAGCCGGTGTGTGAAAAAACAGTCTGGAGTGGGGGCCTGATGATAAATGAGCGCTGGCTCCGGTGGATCATACCACAACTTCAGGTCAGTGCGCAGCCGCTGGTTCTTCCACAGAGCAGATGAAATCCACTTCTGATCTTGAGGTGGTATGGTCCCCATCAGCTTTGCAGGCAGCCAGCCAGGCTCTGAACCAGGAGCAGTCTCCATGTCAGCAGTAGGGTGAGTGGAGTGATCAACCACAGATGGAGCAGCAGAGGTGACAAAAAAAAGAGGTGGCAGTGGCAGATGCAGAGGTCACAGGGGCAAGAGGAACAGAGGAGGTATCAGAGGAGGAGGCGGCAGCTGACACTTCCTTTATAAATAAAAAAAGGCAAATATATATACATGATTGCAAGTGTCTCATGAAGGATGCTTATTTGAAGTTAAGTATCATTGTGAAGAAAACCACTTAATTTAAGAGTTTCTCACAGCTCTAGCAGCTACCGATGGTATTGAGGAGGTGGTTGTGGACACAGGAGAGGAGGAAGAGACAGAGTTGAGACAGTCTGAATGTACATCCTGAGACTGCGGGCAGGCGATGGTGTCATCCTTGTCATGGCACTTGTGACAGTGCTGGACATGACAGAAGAATCTGAAGTGCAACTGATGGGCTGAGAGAATATGACCACAGTTTACATTACAGGTGCTGGTCATATAATTAGAATATCGTGAAAAAGTTCATTTTTTTTATTGTAAATTATTTAAAAAAATGAAACTTTCATATATTCTAGATTCCCTACATGTAAAGTAAAACATTTCAAAAGTTTTTTTTTTTAAATTTGTTGATTAGAGCGTACAGCTCATGAAAGTCCAAAATCCAGTATCTCAAAATATTAGAATATTTACATTTGAGTTTCATTAAATGACCATCCCTACAGTATAAATTCCGGGTATCTTTTGTTCTTTGAAACCACACTAATGGGGAAGACTGCTGACTTGGCAATGGTCCAGGAGACAATCATTGACACCCTCCACAAAGAGAGTAAGTCACAGAAGGTCATTACTGAATGGGGTGGCTGTTTACAGAGTGTATATCAAAGCATATTAAATGCAAAGTTGACTGGAAGGAAGAAATTGGGTAGGCAAAGGTGCACAAGCAACAGGGATGACCGCAAGCTTGAGAATACTGTCAAGTAAAGCCAATTCAAACACTTGGGAGAGCTTCACAATGAGTAGAATGAAGCCGGAGTCAGCGCATCAAGAGTCACCACACTCAGACATCTTCAGGAAAAGGACTACCAAGCCACTTCTGAACCAGAGACAACGTCAGAAGCATCTTACCTGGGCTAAGGAGAAAAAGAACTGGACAGTGAACAGTGGTCAAAAGTCCTCTTTTCAGATAAAAGTAAATTTTGCATTTCATGTTGAAATCATGGTCCCAGAGTCTGAAGGAAGACTGGAGAGGCACAGAATCCAAGCTGCTTGAAGTCTAGTGTGAAGTTTCTGAAGTCAATAATGATTTGGGGGGGCCGTGACGTCTGCTGGTGTTGGTCCATTGTGTTTTATCAAGTGCAAAGTCAATGCAGCCATCTTCCAGGAGATTTTGGAGCACTTTATGTTTCCATCTGCTGACAAGCTTTATGGAGATGCTGATTTCCTTTTCCAGCAGGACTTTAGCACCTGCACACAGTGCAAAAACCACTTCCAAGTGGTTTGCTGAGCATGATATTACTGTGCTTTATTGGCCAGCCAATATGCCTGACCTGAATCTATGGGATATTTTCAAGAGAAAGATGAGAAACAGTCGATCCAACAATATACAGATGATCTGAAGGCTCAATAGTGCCTCAGCAGTGCCACAGGCTGATCACTTCCATGCCACACTTCACTGATGCAGTAATTTGTGCTAGGAGCAAGTCATTTGCTGTAATATGTCCTGCCGATCAAGTATTGAGTGCACAAAAGAACATACTTTAAAGAACTTGAACTTTTCTGTTTTGCAAATCCATTTTTTGATTGATCTTAGGAAATATTCTAATATTTTGAAATACTGGATTTTGGACTTTCATGAGCTGTACGCTCTAATCATCAAAATTAAAAAAAAAAACTTTTGAAATGTTTTACTTTACATGTAGGGAATCTAGAATATATGAAAGTTTCATTTTTAAAAATAATTTATAATAAAAAAATGAACTTTTTGATGATATTCTAATTATATGACCAGCACCTGTATATATAATATTAATCAGTTCTTATTAGGAATTACAGTAATGACATAATTTCAACATATCCTTATGGAATGAAAATAACAGTAGCTTAACAAGAATTATATGATTGTAAAATCAAATTCAAACTGTCATTCTCTTTACATTACCTTGGTTGCATGCTTCCTTTCCAAATTTAAGTTTGGCTTTAAAGCGGCACCCTGAGACCCACCGAACCGTGGCTTTATAAACTGAAAAAAAGTTTTTTAAAAAGTCATCTTAAGTGGAGCCTTGTAAATGAAAATGCATCGAATATGCTAAAAAATTAAATATCAATATCAGTAAATCCTTATTACTTACTGATGCCATAGTCAATGTGGGCTTGTGGGGTGTGAGTCGTCCAGGTGTTGCTGTCTGCCCAGATGTGTCTCATACAAGATGGAAATGCAGAGACGTGATTTGTTGATAGAAAATGGATAAGATGTAGATGCAGAGAAGTGATTTGTTGATTAAGATGGAAATGCAGAGACGTGATTTGCTGATATTAGACAGACTCTCGGTCCTCAGGCACCATGCCACAGAGCCACGCTTCAAGGCGTTTCTTAGATTTCCAGTTTGGTGCAGATATGCACTGCTGGGCGTGCAAAGATTTTCATATGTGAAAAGTTTAAAGGAGCACACTCACATCCTATGGCATAGGGACTGTAGGGATTTGAACCCAGGATCTCCTGTTTACAAGACAGGCACATTGACCAACTAAGCCACAGTGCCAGGTACTGACCCTGGTTCAAATCTTTTGTAGCCAGAGCCTAAAAGAGGTAGCATATCAGGAAAATAGATGATTACATCATGGAATAGGTCGTTTTGAGGTTCGAGGATTATTTCCAAAACCTGAAACGTGTGCAGGCTTCTGTTCAGGGATAAGGGAAAATCTCAGATCATTTCATTTTGGATCTAAACTCTCAATACTCGTGTCTCAAATGTTTTGTCAACCTCCAGTTACAGTACATCTAAACGCTGTCTCAGCTAGGAGAAATGAAAGGCAATTTTTGCCAGGTAGGTAACCAACAATGGGTAGTAGCAGATTTTGGCCTAAGCTAGCGGTTTTCAAACCATTCTTGTTATCTCCCTTAATTGAAACAGGTGAATTGAGCTAATTGGTAGAGTACTCTATGATCCGACTTGGGTGAGCCCAATAAAGGAAATAAGCAGAACATGAAGGGTAGGCTTCTGAAATAGTTTGTGGACCCCAGGTTTAAGCAAATGCTTGTCTTACAAAGACATCCGAGCCAAAGAGGCTAACCACGACTCTGGTGGGACTCGAACCCACAACCTTTGAATACCTCCATTC
The DNA here is from genome assembly GCF_019924925.1 of Ctenopharyngodon idella. NCBI lineage: Eukaryota > Metazoa > Chordata > Actinopteri > Cypriniformes > Xenocyprididae > Ctenopharyngodon > Ctenopharyngodon idella. Next base: position 30,510,868 of record NC_067234.1, on the reverse strand, counting down.
GCAACCTAGAAGTCCAACGCGCTATCCATTGCGCCACAGAGCCACGCGTCACGGAGCCTCTTAGATTTCCAGTTTGGTGCAGATATGCACTGCTGGCCGTGCAAAGATTTACATATGTGAAAAGTGTGTGGCATAGGCACTGCTGGGAGTTGAACCCAGGATCTCCTGTTTACAAGACAGGCGCTTTGACCAACTAAGCCACAGCGCCAGGCGTAAAGCCTGGTGCAAATTGGTTGGTATAAAAAGTCTAAAAGAGGTAGCCCGTCAGGAAAATAGCTGATTACATCATGAAAGAGGTCCCTTAGAGGTTGCGGGATTATTTCCAAAACCTGAGGGACATTCAGGCCTCTGTTGAAGGATGAAGGAATATCTGAAATCGTTTCCTTTTGGATCTAAACTCTCAGTACTTGTGTCTCAAACGTTTCTGGAACCTCCAGTTACAATCCATCTAAATGCTGTCTCAGCTAGGAGAAATGGAAAGCAATTTTTGCTATGCTTTCAGCTGATCTGATATTTTAAGCATTTGTCTGTCTCACAAAGACTCCTTAGTAAAAGAGACCATTCACAACTCTGGTGGGACTCAAACCCACAACCTTGGAACACCTCCATTCGCATCCTAGAAGTCCAGTGTGCTATCCGTTGCGCCACAGAGCCGTAAAAAGGCACACTTCAAGCAACTATCGCGTCTGCAGCGCTTCTTAGTTTTCCGTCGACGCACACTGTTCGGCAGGCGAAGGCTTTCATATGTGAATATATATTAAAATATAACACTCCCATATCCTGTGGCCTAGGCACTGCTGGGATTTGAACCCAGGATCTCCTGTTTACGAGACAGGCACTTTGACCAACTAAGCCACAGCGCCCGTTGCTAAGCAAAGCGCAATTTGCTTGCATTAAAAGTCTAAAAGAGGCAGCAAATAGCTGATTACATCATGAAAGAGGTCCCTTAGAGGTATGAGGATTATTTCCAAAACATAACGGGGCGTTCAGGCCTCAAGGGGATGTCTGAACTCATTTGATTTTGGCTCTACACTCTCAATACTCGTATCTCAAATGTTTCTTGAGCTTTCTTCTGATTTTGGCCTAAGCCAGGTGCATTCCAACTATTCTTGAAGCCTGTCTGCTCCACCATTTTTTTTTTTTTTTTTTTTTGTTATCTTTCTCATTTGAAACAGGTGAATTACCTAATTGACTAATTAGTAACATACTCTCTGATCTGACTGGGCTGTGTCCAATAAGGAAAACAAGAAAAGATGTGCTGGGTAGGCTTCTGAAAAAAGTTTGAAAGTGCCAGGTTGAAGCAAAATGTCTGTCTTGCAAAGACGTCTAAGCAAAGGGACACCATTCGTGACTCTGGCGGGAGTCAGCAACAACCTTTTTAAAGCCTTCGTTTACCACCTAGAAGTCCAGGCTGTCTGTCCTGCAGAGACTTTTATATCTGAAAAGTTGGAACGACTACTTCTACAACCCACAGGTTAGGCACTGCTGGGATTCGAACCCAGGATCTCCTGTTTACTAGACAGGCGCTTTAACCAACTAAGCCACAGCGCCGGGTACTGACCCTGCTTCAAAACTTTTGTAGCCAGAGTCTAAAAGAGGTAGCACATCAGGAAAATAGCTGGTTACATCATGGAATAGGTCGTTTTGAGGTTCGAGGATTATTTCCAAAACCTGAAACGTGTGCAGGCTTCTGTTCAGGGATAAGGGAAAATCTCAGATCATTTCATTTTGGATCTAAACTCTCAATACTCGTGTCTCAAATGTTTTGTCAACCTCCAGTTACAGTACATCTAAACGCTGTCTCAGCTAGGAGAAATGAAAGGCAATTTTTGCCAGGTAGGTAACCAACAATGGGTAGTAGCAGATTTTGGCCTAAGCTAGCGGTTTTCAAACCATTCTTGTTATCTCCCTTAATTGAAACAGGTGAATTGAGCTAATTGGTAGAGTACTCTATGATCCGACTTGGGTGAGCCCAATAAAGGAAATAAGCAGAACATGAAGGGTAGGCTTCTGAAATAGTTTGTGGACCCCAGGTTTAAGCAAATGCTTGTCTTACAAAGACATCCGAGCCAAAGAGGCTAACCACGACTCTGGTGGGACTCGAACCCACAACCTTTGAATACCTCCATTCGCAACCTAGAAGTCCAACGCGCTATCCATTGCGCCACAGAGCCACGCGTCAAGGAGCCTCTTAGATTTCCAGTTTGGTGCAGATATGCACTGCTGGCCGTGCAAAGATTTACATATGTGAAAAGTGTGTGGCATAGGCACTGCTGGGAGTTGAACCCAGGATCTCCTGTTTACAAGACAGGCGCTTTGACCAACTAAGCCACAGCGCCAGGCGTAAAGCCTGGTGCAAATTGGTTGGTATAAAAAGTCTAAAAGAGGTAGCCCGTCAGGAAAATAGCTGATTACATCATGAAAGAGGTCCCTTAGAGGTTGCGGGATTATTTCCAAAACCTGAGGGACATTCAGGCCTCTGTTGAAGGATGAAGGAATATCTGAAATCGTTTCCTTTTGGATCTAAACTCTCAGTACTTGTGTCTCAAACGTTTCTGGAACCTCCAGTTACAATCCATCTAAATGCTGTCTCAGCTAGGAGAAATGGAAAGCAATTTTTGCTATGCTTTCAGCTGATCTGATATTTTAAGCATTTGTCTGTCTCACAAAGACTCCTTAGTAAAAGAGACCATTCACAACTCTGGTGGGACTCAAACCCACAACCTTGGAACACCTCCATTCGCATCCTAGAAGTCCAGTGTGCTATCCGTTGCGCCACAGAGCCGTAAAAAGGCACACTTCAAGCAACTATCGCGTCTGCAGCGCTTCTTAGTTTTCCGTCGACGCACACTGTTCGGCAGGCGAAGGCTTTCATATGTGAATATATATTAAAATACAACACTCCCATATCCTGTGGCCTAGGCACTGCTGGGATTTGAACCCAGGATCTCCTGTTTACGAGACAGGCACTTTGACCAACTAAGCCACAGCGCCCGTTGCTAAGCAAAGCGCAATTTGCTTGCATTAAAAGTCTAAAAGAGGCAGCAAATAGCTGATTACATCATGAAAGAGGTCCCTTAGAGGTATGAGGATTATTTCCAAAACATAACGGGGCGTTCAGGCCTCAAGGGGATGTCTGAACTCATTTGATTTTGGCTCTACACTCTCAATACTCGTATCTCAAATGTTTCTTGAGCTTTCTTCTGATTTTGGCCTAAGCCAGGTGCATTCCAACTATTCTTGAAGCCTGTCTGCTCCACCATTTTTTTTTTTTTTTTTTTTTTTTTGTTATCTTTCTCATTTGAAACAGGTGAATTACCTAATTGACTAATTAGTAACATACTCTCTGATCTGACTGGGCTGTGTCCAATAAGGAAAACAAGAAAAGATGTGCTGGGTAGGCTTCTGAAAAAAGTTTGAAAGTGCCAGGTTGAAGCAAAATGTCTGTCTTGCAAAGACGTCTAAGCAAAGGGACACCATTCGTGACTCTGGCGGGAGTCAGCAACAACCTTTTTAAAGCCTTCGTTTACCACCTAGAAGTCCAGGCTGTCTGTCCTGCAGAGACTTTTATATCTGAAAAGTTGGAACGACTACTTCTACAACCCACAGGTTAGGCACTGCTGGGATTCGAACCCAGGATCTCCTGTTTACTAGACAGGCGCTTTAACCAACTAAGCCACAGCGCCGGGTACTGACCCTGCTTCAAAACTTTTGTAGCCAGAGTCTAAAAGAGGTAGCACATCAGGAAAATAGCTGGTTACATCATGGAATAGGTCGTTTTGAGGTTCGAGGATTATTTCCAAAACCTGAAACGTGTGCAGGCTTCTGTTCAGGGATAAGGGAAAATCTCAGATCATTTCGGATCTAAACTCTCAATACTCGTGTCTCAAATGTTTTGTCAACCTCCAGTTACAGTACATCTAAACGCTGTCTCAGCTAGGAGAAATGAAAGGCAATTTTTGCCAGGTAGGTAACCAACAATGGGTAGTAGCAGATTTTGGCCTAAGCTAGCGGTTTTCAAACCATTCTTGTTATCTCCCTTAATTGAAACAGGTGAATTGAGCTAATTGGTAGAGTACTCTATGATCCGACTTGGGTGAGCCCAATAAAGGAAATAAGCAGAACATGAAGGGTAGGCTTCTGAAATAGTTTGTGGACCCCAGGTTTAAGCACATGCTTGTCTTACAAAGACATCCGAGCCAAAGAGGCTAACCACGACTCTGGTGGGACTCGAACCCACAACCTTTGAATACCTCCATTCGCAACCTAGAAGTCCAACACGCTATCTATTGCGCCACAGAGCCACGCGTCAAGGAGCCTCTTAGTTTTCCAGTTTGGTGCAGATATGCACTGCTGGCCGTGCAAAGATTTACATATGTGAAAAGTGTGTGGCATAGGCACTGCTGGGAGTTGAACCCAGGATCTCCTGTTTACAAGACAGGCGCTTTGACCAACTAAGCCACAGCGCCAGGCGTAAAGCCTGGTGCAAATTGGTTGGTATAAAAAGTCTAAAAGAGGTAGCCCGTCAGGAAAATAGCTGATTACATCATGAAAGAGGTCCCTTAGAGGTTGCGGGATTATTTCCAAAACCTGAGGGACATTCAGGCCTCTGTTGAAGGATGAAGGAATATCTGAAATCGTTTCCTTTTGGATCTAAACTCTCAGTACTTGTGTCTCAAACGTTTCTGGAACCTCCAGTTACAATCCATCTAAATGCTGTCTCAGCTAGGAGAAATGGAAAGCAATTTTTGCTATGCTTTCAGCTGATCTGATATTTTAAGCATTTGTCTGACTCACAAAGACTCCTTAGTAAAAGAGACCATTCACGACTCTGGTGGGACTCAAACCCACAACCTTGGAACACCTCCATTCGCATCCTAGAAGTCCAGTGTGCTATCCGTTGCGCCACAGAGCCTTAAAAAGCACACTTCAAGCAACTATCGCGTCTGCAGCGCTTATTAGTTTTCCGTCGACGCACACTGTTCGGCAGGCGAAGGCTTTCATATGTGAATATATATTAAAATATAACACTCCCATATCCTGTGGCTTAGGCACTGCTGGGATTTGAACCCAGGATCTCCTGTTTACGAGACAGGCACTTTGATCAACTAAGCCACAGCGCCCGTTGCTAAGCAAAGTGCAATTTGTTTGCATTAAAAGTCTAAAAAAAGCAGCAAATAGCTGATTACATCATGAAAGAGGTCCCTTAGAGGTATGAGGATTATTTCCAAAACATAACGGGGCGTTCAGGCCTCAAGGGGATGTCTGAACTCATTTGATTTTGGCTCTACACTCTCAATACTCATATCTCAAATGTTTCTTGAGCTTTCTTCTGATTTTGGCCTAAGCCAGGTGCATTCCAACTATTCTTGAAGCCTGTCTGCTCCACCATTTTTTTATTTTTATTATTATTTTTTTGTGTTATCTTTCTCATTTGAAACAGGTGAATTACCTAATTGACTAATTAGTAACATACTCTCTGATCTGACTGGGCTGTGTCCAATAAGGAAAACAAGAAAAAATGTGCTGGGTAGGCTTCTGAAAAAAGTTTGAAAGTGCCAGGTTGAAGCAAAATGTCTGTCTTGCAAAGACGTCTAAGCAAAGGGACACCATTCGTGACTCTGGCGGGAGTCAGCAACAACCTTTTTAAAGCCTTCGTTTACCACCTAGAAGTCCAGGCTGTCTGTCCTGCAGAGACTTTTATATCTGAAAAGTTGGAACGACTACTTCTACAACCCACAGGTTAGGCACTGCTGGGATTCGAACCCAGGATCTCCTGTTTACTAGACAGGCGCTTTAACCAACTGCTTCAAAACTTTTGTAGCCAGAGTCTAAAAGAGGTAGCACATCAGGAAAATAGCTGGTTACATCATGGAATAGGTCGTTTTGAGGTTCGAGGATTATTTCCAAAACCTGAAACGTGTGCAGGCTTCTGTTCAGGGATAAGGGAAAATCTCAGATCATTTCATTTTGGATCTAAACTCTCAATACTCGTGTCTCAAATGTTTTGTCAACCTCCAGTTACAGTACATCTAAACGCTGTCTCAGCTAGGAGAAATGAAAGGCAATTTTTGCCAGGTAGGTAACCAACAATGGGTAGTAGCAGATTTTGGCCTAAGCTAGCGGTTTTCAAACCATTCTTGTTATCTCCCTTAATTGAAACAGGTGAATTGAGCTAATTGGTAGAGAACTCTATGATCCGACTTGGGTGAGCCCAATAAAGGAAATAAGCAGAACATGAAGGGTAGGCTTCTGAAGTAGTTTGTGGACCCCAGGTTTAAGCACATGCTTGTCTTACAAAGACATCCGAGCCAAAGAGGCTAACCACGACTCTGGTGGGACTCGAACCCACAACCTTTGAACACCTCCATTTGCAACTTAGAAGTCCAACACGCTATCCATTGCGCCACAGAGCCAGGCGTCAAGGAGCCTCTTAGATTTCCAGTTTGGTGCAGATATGCACTGCTGGCCGTGCAAAGATTTACATATGTGAAAAGTGTGTGGCATAGGCACTGCTGGGAGTTGAACCCAGGATCTCCTGTTTACAAGACAGGCGCTTTGACCAACTAAGCCACAGCGCCAGGCGTAAATTGGTTGGTATAAAAAGTCCAAAAGAGGTAGCCCGTCAGGAAAATAGCTGATTACATCATGAAAGAGGTCCCTTAGAGGTTGCGGGATTATTTCCAAAACCTGAGGGACATTCAGGCCTCTGTTGAAGGATGAAGGAATATCTGAAATCGTTTCCTTTTGGATCTAAACTCTCAGTACTTGTGTCTCAAACGTTTCTGGAACCTCCAGTTACAATCCATCTAAATGCTGTCTCAGCTAGGAGAAATGGAAAGCAATTTTTGCTATGCTTTCAGCTGATCTGATATTTTAAGCATTTGTCTGACTCACAAAGACTCCTAAGTAAAAGAGACCATTCACGACTCTGGTGGGACTCAAACCCACAACCTTGGAACACCTCCATTCGCATCCTAGAAGTCCAGTGTGCTATCCGTTGCGCCACAGAGCCGTAAAAAGGCACACTTCAAGCAACTATCGCGTCTGCAGCGCTTCTTAGTTTTCCGTCGACGCACACTGTTCGGCAGGCGAAGGCTTTCATATGTGAATATATATTAAAATATAACCCTCCCATATCTTGTGGCCTAGGCACTGCTGGGATTTGAACCCAGGATCTCCTGTTTACGAGACAGGCACTTTGACCAACTAAGCCACAGCGCCCGTTGCTAAGCAAAGCGCAATTTGTTTGCATTAAAAGTCTAAAAGAGGCAGCAAATAGCTGATTACATCATGAAAGAGGTCCCTTAGAGGTATGAGGATTATTTCCAAAACATAACGGGGCGTTCAGGCCTCTGTTGAAGGATGAAGGAATATCTGAAATCGTTTCCTTTTGGATCTAAACTCTCTGTACTTTTGTCTCAAACATTTCTGGAACCTCCAGTTACAATCCATCTAAATGCTGTCTCAGCTAGGAGAAATGGAAAGCAATTTTTGCTATGCTTTCAGCTGATCTGATATTTTAAGCATTTGTCTGACTCACAAAGACTCCTGAGTAAAAGAGACCATTCACGACTCTGGTGGGACTCAAACTCACAACCTAGAAATACCTCCATTCGCATCCTAGAAGTCCAGTGTGCTGTCCAGTGTGCTATCCATTGCGCCACAGAGCCTTAAAACGGCGCACTTCAAGCAACTATCGCGTGTGCAGCACTTCTTAGTTTCCCAGTTTTGCGCCGATGCACACTGTTCGGCAGGAATAGGCTTTCATATGTGAATATATATTAAAATATAACTGCTGAACCCAGGATCTCCTGTTTACGAGACAGGCGCTTTGACCAACTAAGTCACAGCGCCTGTTGCTAAACAAGGTGCAATTTTTTTGCATTAAAAGTCTAAACGAGGCAGCAAATAGCTGAAAGAGGTCCCTTAGAGGTATGAGGATTATTTCCAAAACATAACGGGGCGTTCAGGCCTCAAGGGGATGTCTGAACTAATTTGATATTGGCTCTAAACCCTCAATACTCGTATCTCACCACTTTTTTTTTTTTTATTTGTTATCTTTCTCATTTGAAACAGGTGAATTAACTAATTGACTGATTAGTAACATACTCTCTGATCTGACTGGGCTGTGTCCAACAAGGAAAACAAGAAAAAATGTGCTAGGTAGGCTTCTGAAAAAAGTATGAAAGTGCCAGGTTGAAGCAAATGGGACACCATTCGTGACTCTGGTGGGAGTCAGCAACAATCTTTTTAACGCCTTCGTTTACCACCTAGAAGTCCAGGATGTCTGTCCTGCAGAGACTTTTATATCTGAAAAGTTGGAACGACTACTCCTACAACCCACAGGTTAGGCACTACTGGGATTCGAACACAGGATCTCCTGTTTACTAGACAGCCCACAGAGCTGTGCAGCACTTCTTAGTTTTCCAGTTTGGCGCCGATGCACACTGTTCGGCATGTGAAGACTTTCATATGTGAATGTATATTAAAATATAGCACTCCCATATCCCGTGGCCTAGGTACTGCTTTGATTTGAACCCAGGATCTCCGGTTTACAAGCCAGGTGCTTTGACAAACTAAGCTGCAGTGCCTGTTGTTAAGCAAGGTGCAATTAGTTTGCATAAGAAGTCTCAGCTAGGAGAAATGGAAGGCAATTTTTGCTATGCTTTCAGCTGATCTGATATTTTAAGCATATATCTGACTCACAAAGACTACTGAGTAAAAGAGACCATTCATGTCTCTGCTGGGACTCAACCCCACAACCTTGGAATATCTCCATTCGCATTCTAGAAGTCCAATGTGCTATCCAATGCGCAACAGAGCCGTAAAAAACTATGTTTCAACTAGCTTCTTAGATTTCCAGTTTGGTGCAGATATGCCTTGGTGGGCATGCAAAGATTTTCATGTGTGAAAAGTTTAAATGAGCACATCCACATCCTGTGGCATAGGCAATGCTGGGATTTGATCCCAGGATCACCTGCTTTTACCAATTAAGCCACAGCACCAGTTGCTAAGTTTGGCAAGTCTAAAACAGGTGGCAAATCAGGAAAAATAGTTGATTACTTCAGGAAAGAGATCCCTTAGAGGTAAGAGGATTATTTCCAAAACTTGAGGGGCATTCAGGCCTCTGTTGTAGGATGAGGGAATATCTGAAATTGTTTAATTTTGGATCTAAACTCTCAATACTCATGTCTCAAATGTTTCTGGAACCTCCAGTTACAATCCATCTAAACGCTGTCTCAGCTAGGAGAAATGGAAGACAATTTCTGCTACGTTGTCTGCTGATTTGAAAGCCAAAATCTAGAAAGATTTTCATTAATTATTTTTCATATTTGAAAAGACTGTGTTTTCTACACATGTCCACAGGCTTGAGCTCAGCAATAGGTATTAGCAGATTTTGGCCTAAGCCAGTGGTTTTCAAACCATTCTTGAAACCTCCCAGATACATTTTTGTTATCTTCCTTATTTCAAAAAGGTGAATTGAGCTAATTAGTAGAGATCTCTATGGTCTGAGCTGGGTGTGTCCAATAAAGGAAACAAGCAGAAAGCCTGTTGCCTGTTAAATCTATTAGTTATGTGCTGTAATAAAATATAATTTGTCATTTACCTTAGATCTACCTTCGTCAAAATCCATTATTTGACACGGCGAGTGTTCATTTAGGCATTTTGCATACTGTTGTTGTTACAATTCAACATGCAGTGCGCTCTTTGATATACTCAGTTCAAAGATGAAACTTGTATAAGTGGTACCCTAGAGAAAACAGCCATGGGAATAACATGATGTGCTTTATCTGAAAAACAATACTTGTCCCATATTCAGCACTGTATTGCATGGAAAACACATACACACAAAAGGCCCTGCCCATTGCTATTGAAAGACTGGAGGTGTAGCCTTTATAACCAGAACTATTCAAGTTGATGTTAACACATCTTCCTGTAAGACCACAGTCAAGAGACATCAGCAGAAATGAAGGGTGAGACTGACTTTAAAATAAATTAAATTACATTTTAAATCCTTAACCTGTATATACATTTGCATATAATTATGTACAGGATTTCCTGGATGTATATAACTTTCTTTTACATGTTTTAGCCCTTGTAATCTTAAGCCTTTTGGGATGTGCACTTGCACAAGACAGACTTTTTTCATGGAATGGTCCGGGAGAACCCAGTGATGTTGACCCCAATGAGAATGGTGAAAAAAAAAAAAAAACATACAAATAAAAATGTCATATAAAAACCTTAAACAACAATTCAGGCATCGGGGTAATGAGCTATGATGATGCTTGTCTCTTTGCCTCTGAAGTGTGTCTGACTGATGTGGCGTCCTGTGGATGCTGCCTGATGCAGAAGCAGATGTGGAAGATGGAGACGTTTTTCAACATGAGCTTAAATGAGCTAGAAAGGGGACTGGGGAGAGCTCATGCAGTGTTAAACAATATCCGTGGTGAGACAGCCATTTGTAGTAATCTTGTTTGGCTATACTTAGCATTTAAACTTCAAATTAGCTTGAACTGTTGGATGCACTTCATTCAAACATCTTTAAACATTTTAACAAAATTTAAGTTTGAAAATCGCCTGCTAACATTTATTATTAGAAGGTTCAGAATTCTTAATGAAGCTGACAGCTATGGAATCATAATTTTACATACTAAATAGCAATTATTCTTATTTCTTCCATGTATTTGTATATTGAATTGTGATTGCTATTTTATTTGTTTTAACAATTTATTAAACACATTAATTGTCATGACAATAGCAAAATGGCTCTAATGTAGATTAAGGGTGTGTTCACACTTGTTGTTCGGTTCTCTTGGTTCGTTTGGTCCGGACCACAAAAGAAGATGATACATTTAGTCCTATTTCACTTAGCATTCACACTGTCATTTTTAACACCAAACCTAAATAATAAAAAACGGCTTTTATGTCATATTTTATTCTGTGCGCTGGGCTAAATATGCTTGTTGTATATGATGCTATTATAATAGAGCTGACAACTCGTGAAAAGCATATAAATTGTGTACAGGAGTCAAAACTGGTGCGCACCAGGGTTCAGATGGCAGCATTCATACTTATTCAAATGAACTGCACTAACAGAGCAATTGCACCAGAGTTCGTTTTAATCGAACCAAACCTGCCAAGTGTGAACACACCCTTAATTACCTCTAAACCAAAGCCTAAAACATGAACCTACCTAAAATTTCAACACTGTTCTACTCTCTTCTTAGCACTGTTATATCCTTCTGAAAGTGCCATAGTGACAATTTTTCTAAGTTAATAATGGCTGAGTCACTTTGCCTTTTCTTATGTTTGTACAGCCAGTCGGAGTGCCTTCTCTGTGGCTCTTACTGACACGCACCTATGTGTCGGCCCAAATCGAGAAGACTCTGTTGTGAAGTATGGCAGTGTATTTATTAACTTGGGAGATGGCTACAGCACTAACACTGGTGTCTTTGTAGCACCACGTTCTGGTGTCTACAGCCTGGCACTAACTGTTTATAGTGATGCTGGTGCTGCTGGAGCCGCATTAGCTGCTTGTGCTCGACTCCGGCTGAATGGGCGCACACTTGCATCACCGAGTGAGAAGAACAATCAAGACCAGGAGGACAGTGTTAGCGCTCTGCTAGCAGTGCAGCTGCATGCAGGGGACAGGGTGGATGTTGCTCTTCCAGCCGGTTGCGTTCTGTGTGATGACAACAACCACTACAACACTTTCACCGGGTTCCTGCTCTATGCAACTGATTAATATAGAGAGAACTAATGCTGTTTTCGAAATTACATACTGCACAGTTTATACTGAATATTACATTTTTTTTTTTTTTTTTTTTAAATGTATAAAATACAATACTAAGTGTGCAACATTTACTTAAAGTTGATCTTGTTGTATGCTACTTTGTGATTTCAATAGTGCAAGAATGTTATATTTCCTCTGCCCTCTTAACAAATGCTATGTTTCTCTCTCTGTAGCACCCTGTATGTTTACACATAATAAAACAAGACTTCTTTCAAACTACACTAAGATCTGAAAAACAAAATATGAGGATGGAGTAATATTCTCTTATTCCAAAAGCAACATTTATTGATTCATCTCACATTGAAACAGTTGAATTTGCCCGCTAAACGAGGAGCTTCTCTTGCTGTGAACTTTATATAGTCTGTCTAAACATTAGCAACTACTGGTATGCATCTTGAGACAAAACAATGGCACTGAAATATTTCAAGTTACTTTCAGTTAAGACAGCTCAAACATGCATTTTAGTCTGGGACTAGGCTTAAGCCTTGTCAGAGAAACCGAGCAAGTGTTTTTCTTTTGGTCACACTTTAGGTGTATTTAACTAACATCAAAAAATAAGTACAATGCAATTATTGTGTTCATATTGTATAGCAAAACACTTTTGCTGCTATTGAGGTGGATACGGGTAAGGTTAGGGACAGGTTTGGTAGTATGGGTAGGTTTAAGTGTGAGTTAAGTTGTAAGGGCAGGGTCAACAGTGCAATTATAAATGTAATTTCAGAAATTAGTTACAGCTGTAATTACATGCAGGTATTTTTTTAAAGTGATAAGTGATTTAAAATATAAGTACAATGTTAAAGCATGTATGTACACAATAAGTGCATTTTATGAAATTATTAATTTTAATATTAGTACATAGTAAAGACACTTACAGTTTTTCTCAATTGCTAAAACACTAAAACCCATTGGCTGAACAAAGTTCTCAGTTGTCTGACCTCATTTAACTAATTGTGCAGTCTGTTGTTAATACCTTGTTGTAAAACACAATTTGCAGATCTCACTTAGACTTTTCAGCAAAACTCTAAACACATTCTCATTCTCAAAACACATTCTGCACTCTAATGCACATGTCATCCATACTGGTAAACACAAGTGGCAACAATCAAATACAAATAGAGAACACATGTCATTGATTGAACACAACCACTCAAAATGCTGCTACAATGCTGTAGCCCAGGGGCCTCTGGTTATCTTAAGGTTATCTATTCTTTTGTGCAGTGGTGTTGGGGATATCTAGGAGGAAAAGTGATGGTGGTAATTCTATCATGTGTTGTGGCGAGAAGCCGGGGATTATTTCCTGAAGACTCTGGAGACTATGATGGCTTTACAGTTTTTTTCAACTGCTTACACACATTTTCAAAACTTTGCCTCTTTTTTTCCAAAACTTTACACCCAAATCCAAGAATTGCACACACAAAATGCAAAATGCCTCACATCTCTTGCAAAATGAAGCACTGTATTTAAAATATCACAAACACATCTCAACAGCAAACATTTGTCTTACATTGTAAACACCTTTGCCATAATATTCTATTTTTGGATATATCATATACACACAGTTATCCAAAACCTAAAGCTCTTCTTTCATGAGCTCCTATGTACATTTCTGTATACAAGAATGAAAGTAATTGGCAGATAGATGTTGAAAAATTCATGTAAACATGAAAGCACATGTTTGAAAAAGGAAATCAAGATACTTCCTGTTAGATTTTTGTGTGTTACATAGAGAATTGTGTGTTCTGTTTTGCAAAAAGTGTTTTATGAAATTGAAAACTGAGTCGAAGGCATAGAATTAGTTTATGGTTTTGCAGATTTGGTGTGTGGTTCTGGTGTTTGAGTGTCAGGTTTCAGAAATTGTGTGACAAGTAAGGATTTTGTGTGTAAGCAATACCCCCACTAAGAGTTACCCGTGCACAGTACAGTTGTTTTAATTGCTTACACACTAAAAGTGGTACTTTAGGCCCACTCAGTGAAACCATTCACTGTATGTAAACTTGAGACCAAGTCTGCAAAACAGCAGTCTGCTTTACACTCAGTTTGCAATTGTAAAACAAACTTTTTGCAAAACTCTAAACACTTCTCTATATTAGACACATAACTCAAAATTAACAGCTCTTGCATTTCATTTGGGAAACACTGGGATTTAAACGCCACAGTCATTTCCCCATTACCTACCCAACGATCATGTGTGAAAACACTTACACATAAATTGTTCACTTAGAAATCAAAACTCAATGTTTTGAGAAAGAAATCGTTTATTTTTTTTACCCCCTTGCATTTCTGTTTATAGTGTAAATATACTGTACCTAATTTGATCACTTAGAAATCAAAACTCTGTGTTTTTCTGTAAATATATACTGAATATGCATGCAAGACAAGTCACCTCTATTTCTATAGTACTTTATACAATACAGATTATTTCAAAGCAGCTTCACAATAGTAATAAATTCATATTTGGTTGTAAAGCAGCTCTAGCAAGACAATAGTGTCATTATTCCATCAGTTCAGTGTTGATTCAGTTCCGTTAAATAACTGTAAAATTCATCAATTGTGTAACAATTGTGCATACATACTGTATATACAGTGTATTTGTGCACATACATTTACGCGTGACAAACTCCTGTACACTCCACTGCACACTGAACAAGCAAAAGGCACAAGATTGTAGGATTTTTGCTGGCAGTCTGAACATCCCGGTCACCAAACTATATAAATAAAGGTGACTTGTCTTGTGATTTGGAAATTTCTGATTTGGTTAGCTGATGCTGTCACTCATTTTGCCTTGAAAAGTGGTTAATAACCTTTACAGTGCCCCAAACACCTCTGATACTTCAGAAAAGGCCAATGTTGGAGCCATTTACATTTCTATTTTCATTTCCATTTCATATTTGGACTTAATGGACTGATTTAGTTATCTGAATATAATTAAGTTTAAATTTGATAATTATTATTTGCATATTACAGTTTTTTTCAAATTGCTGACACAGATTTTGAAACTATGGCTCCATTTCTCAAAACTCTACACACAAAACCCCAAAACATGCAAAAGGTCACACATATCTCTCAAAAGCGAACACTTCATTCAAAACTATTTTAACTAATCTAAAAATGGTATTTTTGTGTAGCAACTCTACACACAAACATCAAATGATTATCCACATACATGCCAAACTACACATATATGTGGAAAAATGTGGAAAAAAAACATTACTATCTTGGGTCTTTTGCTTGTTCAAAGTGCAGTGGAGTGTACAGGAGTTTGTCATTGTGCTCCCTGTTAGTTTTGAGTGATGTGTCTAATGTAAAGAACTATGTTTATGTTTAATTGCAAACTGAGTGTAAAGCAGATGATGTGCTTGTAGTATGGCAGATCTGGTCTAAAGATTAGGTAAATGAGTGAATGGTTTCACTGAGTAGGCCTCAAGTACCACTTTTTGTGTGTAAGCAATGTGAAAAAACTATAAATGGCAGTGTTTTCCGAATGAAACACAAGAGCTGTTAGTTTTGAGTGATGTGTCTAATGTAGAGAACTGTGCAAAAAGTTGAATTCTATCTGCGAAGCTATGTGAAACCGAACAGTGCAGAATACATTGTATGGCATTACCATCAGGGAGTCAGCACATATGGAGCACTTAACCAAAGTATTAAGGGCTAACCTAAAAAGGGGCATACCACAAGTAATGGGCCTGGCAGTGATTTCCTCCACCAAATTCTGCTACCAATGATTGCTGGAGAATAGAAGGGTGTCCAGGGTTCGCTGGACACAGGGAATTCACATGGGGAAAAAAAGCTCACATTATTGCCTCAGGGAGGACAAAGGAATGGGGTGTGCTTGCAATCCCAAAGGGCAAGGCACGTCGTGGACTTGATATGCCAAGAAATGGTATCCACAATCCAGTGGGCAATCCTCTGTTTGGAGACAACCTCCCTATTCTGCTGTCTGCCGAAACAGACAAAGAGCAACTCCTGAGCATCTAAACGCTCTGTCAGGTCCAAATGAATGCACTTGGCTTGCACTGGAAACAGCAAGGATAAGGCTGGGTCTGCCTCGACATGAGGGAGCACTTGCAAGTTCACCACTTGATCCTTAAAATGAGTAGTAGGAACTTTGGGCACATAGCAAGGCTGGGGTTTCAGGACAACATGAGTGTATGCCGGGCCAGACTCAAGGCACGCTTTGCTACCAGAGAGCAGAGAGGTGAGCGTGGTCAGGAGGGCCTTCTTCAAAGAGAGGCCACTTAGCTTTACTGATTCCAAGGGCTCAAACGTAGCTCTCTGCAGGGCCAGGAGCAATAAGTAGAGGTCTCAAGAGGGAGGAAGACTACCAACTACTGAAAAGATGCCACTTCAAGCATACGGCCATCTCGTAGGGGGGGAGTGCTGAAGTCTACTTAGCCTACTTAGGCCTACTTAGGCCTACTTATCCCACCCAGGGGCCAGACATGGAGCTTTCAGAGCTCTGGGTGCGGGTGCCAGATTGTGCCCTGCCCCTGAGAGAGGAAGTCCTTCCTCAGAAGAATTCGCCAGGGAGGGGTGAGTAAGTCTAGATGGGCCAATAAGGCTCAACCGCCAAGATTTGCTCCCCATTCAACCTGATCGTGCACATCACCTGTGCAGTCAGGGTCACTGAGAGGAATGCATATTTGTATCTGTCAGGGTGTACTCACTCTAGGCATGGCTGAACCAAGTCCGAGCGCAATTGTCCACACAGTGCACAATTTATGATTCAGGCAGCGTTACAGGTTTCAGGCAGCATTACAGGTCAGAAGTCAGATTGGGATCGGAACAATCTAAATATTTAAACCAGTTCCATCTGGTAGATCGTATTCATCACGCTGTCGTGTCGATGAGGCCCTCAGTGCTTGCCGCCATGGCTTTGTGCATAGTAGCAGAAGGACCAGGACAGAGAGCAACTGACGTGACTTTCTGCTTAATCCACTTTTGCTAGTTTAAGGATGGGAAAAATGGCCTAAAAGGGTTGTCCCTATTCTCTTAATGAGTCATGGGTGTGTTTTGGGCATAATGTGCAATAAACCAATCAGAGTCTCATCTCCCATTCCCTTTTAAAAACCGGCTGCACTCGCGCCGTGGCGGATTCGCTATTTACATGGCGGAATTTGCAAGTGGAAAAACTGAACGCTTCTTTAGTGAGAAAACGGATCTGCTCGTGTACGAGGTTTAAAGTGCGCGAGCAGACCATCTACGGGAAAAGCTGGATTCCACCAAAGCATTTTTATCTTTATGCACACAATAATAATCTTTTACATTGTAATGCTTTTATTTTTAATATTTGGCATGTTTGTGTGCTGCTGCGCGTCCCTGTGTGTGTAATAATCAGAGTTTACACGCGTTGTGCACCCGCATATAGGCGCATATTACTAATGTGCTCCTTAAATAACAAAACAAATGTTGCGGCATTGACTTTAGACCAGGTTTTTGTTTGTCAGTGGCGTAGTCTATTTCAGTTGCCTCAAAATAGTAATGCGCCAACAATACCCCTGAACACACCTTGTTTTCAGACCAGCATGGGCGAACAAATGGGCTCAAATGCATTTGCTATGGAAATGATAAATGATGTGATAAAAAAATGACGTGAAAATGATAACTGCGTCGGGCTGAAACTAGCAAAAAACACTTGCGTCGCACCTGGCGCCACATTGCGCCAGGTGTATGATAGGGCCCAGTGAGTGCATGTACCATCCACAAAAGCTGCCTCAGCATGGGAATGGCCCGATCAACTAATGCAGCGATTGTGGCCATCTGATGAAGACAGTTGACGACCGCATATCCAGAAATACACGGTGTAAAGGCATCTTTAAAAATATGTTTTCTCTTTTAGAGGAAATGTTCTCTTTTATGGAGAGATTCTCTTGCTAGAGAATATTCTCTTTTGGAAATTTCTCTTTGTAGTTCGTTGTAGAAGCTCCCAGGGGAACTCTCTTGCACTTAACTGTGCGTGTGGGAGAGAACCGCTGAAATGCGCCATACATGAATCCAACAAAGCTTCTAGGCTTTATCTTCTCGGCTCTGAAGAACAAATCTGAATGAGTAGAGCAAGCCGACTCCTTTTATATCCGTATGTCTGGGGGAGCATGCAATTCTCACTCTCCAGTTCTTATTGGCCTTTTTTGAAGTATTAGAGGTATTTGGGGCTCCCAAGTGCGAACCCTACACAGTATTTTTTTTTTTTTTTTTACCCAACCGTTGGGTTACACACACTGGGTCACTGTGTTGGGTTATTTTCCAAAAATGCTGGATCATTTTTAACATTGTTGGATTATTTTTAGTAATAACTAAGCTGTTGGGTTAAAAACAGTTGCCGCAGCGACGGTTCAAATTTTAACGGTCCAGTGACAAGCAACAGAAAGAAGCTGCTGCAGCCTGATGTGAAAGGTAATATAACTCTTATAACATTAAATATTGTGTACTGAAACGTTGAATATATTCTAAAACTGAATTTATATTTTTAAAAATGAAGTAATTCCTTTTAGTCAGTTTTAATGTTCTCAAAGCTGAAACAGTGCTCCAGACTGGTACTTTTTTATTATAAAAGTGTGACTAAAATTTGTTAAAAGTCTCAGACATCAGTCACATGACACCACAAAAGCACTGTGAAATCCAGTGAGAAGCTTTTGAATTGAGTTGTAAAATGAAAGAGCGCAGATATTCCCAACAGCATTGACCCGGAAAACAGAAGAAACATTGTGCTACCAATGAAGCATTAGCTCACGATTAGTTAACAACAGTTATAATGTTTTTCAATCCACAAATTACCTAGATTTACTGTTTATTAGATTTACTGTAGTAACACAAACTACAACTATAGTATTTTGGCAGAAATGTGGTATACTCATAATGAATGTTATATGAATATAATCATGCATGTAACTGTATTAAATGTATTGCAGGAGTAGCTGAAGCAATAATTTTTCTTATGAAGCTATGGCAATTTTTGCGTTTATTTAAAATGTGTTATACTAAATGTGTTATATTTATGTTTTAGACAAATGGATTAATTTGTGAAGCAAACACTACAACAATTGAACCTCTGCCATTTAATTGAAACATTTCAAGGTGGGTAAGCTATTGAAATAAGTGTATTTTTGTTTGTTTTTTGTTTTTTTAAGTTTTTTTTTTTTGTTGTTTGTTTGTTTCAGCTGTCTTACCTCGTTTTAATACAGTATGTTATAATTTCAATAGAGTCTGAGTTGCCTGATGACTGACAATGATTGAGTGGCAAAAGAACGTAAGAAGCCTTCACAGCCAAGTCGAGGAATTCATGAGACGTACAATACACCAACAAACTGCAGTGCATGGATTTGATCCTCTGGAACAAAAACTATTGAAGAAATCAATAGAGAACATTCCAAATTTCACGACATTCCTGGAATGATGAGTTTAATGATGCTCAGTTTAAGGAATGGTTGTCTTATATTGGAAAAATGGCTGTGTCTAAGTGCAAATGAAATTAGGTCCACACACACAGACATTTGGTATAGATTAAAACTTTTTTTTTTTTTCTTTAACCTCGTCTTTCAAAGATGATTATGGAGAAATTGCCTTTAAAACCCTTCCTGCAATTGTGCCATCATCGTCATGTCTCACAAATGGAAAAATGCCGTGTCCAACATATGCTGAAATGAAGTGCAGCTTAAATGATATTCAGCCTGTAAGTAAAAGCAACACTACAAAATTAGCTTTGATAAAGTACACTGCCTTTGTACATATGGATCCATTTCTCATTTCCTTCAGTGATTCTGCTTGTTGAAGGTTTAGTTCACCCAAAAATGAAAATTCTGTCATTAATTACTCACCCTCACTGTTCCAAACCCGTAAGACATTTCTCTACTCCTGTCTTACCCATAAGACAACTCCCTAAACTTGTTTAGGTTTGGCCAAAAGAGTGATTTATTTGTCAAATATGTTTAGGCCACTAAGCATATCACTCCCGTAAGACAGCAATAACAATGGATGCTGTTTATTCTTGCCTTTTTGAGTTTCTCTTCAAAATTCAACTCCAATACTAACCTCACTATCATGGCCCTGCACATGATTGAGACTGATACCATTTTTTTTTTTTTTCAATCAAAACTGATCAGACAAAATGTGGACACTTCATCTTTACTGTATATGCTTTAGACATGTAAAACATCCACATTTGCACATCATTGCCTGTATTTATTGCATTAGTTGTAAAACTACAATGTAGGAAACTTATCCAAGATGGCAGCCATGGGAGCGGAGCAAGGCCGGTGGAATGAAGCCTACCTTGAGACACCTATGTGACACACCTGTCTGAAGTCCCACGGAGGAGCTCCAGAAGAATAGAAGAAAGAGTGAAGACAGTGGAAGGTGAGAGAGGACCAGTCATGGGACATTTTTTTTAAGTTTGTGTGCATGGCAGTTCGCCAGAGAGGTGGCTGCAGCTTCCATTTTGATTTCTTTTGTCTGTCACATGGAAGAATCACTTTTAGCCTTTTATCTCTTCAGGATATGTTTTTCTTTGTGGCAGACACACAAACATGAGATCCATTTTACACAACTTCAGTGGCCCTCCCATGGTTTAAAGAAGTGATTATTTGCAAATATATCACTTTAATCTTACACAACAATCGCAGGAAAATTGTGCTCAAGCTTTGGGACAACATTCAAATACAGGCACATATAAGACAACACTGGAAACAATGATCTTAGATCCACATCTTTCTCTAGTCTACACCCTTTTCTGAGAATCAGGGAACAAAATCCTCCACCCATCTCTAGATTGGGACTTCAGATTTTGCCACATTCTTCATCTATTGCAATAGTAGACAAATGACTGGTGAACAATCACACAGCAACTGGAATGATATCATTATCTGTAGTCCATGAGGAGTTGAAAGAGACAAAGTATCCTGGTAAGAAATATTATTATGGGTATCAGTAACAAAATAACCTTTTCTTCTATTCATGCAAGTGGAACAAGTGAAAGACGTTGTGGTGTCCCAAATTCTTTCTTTACTTTTTGGTCTTATCAGATGCTTCAGAGGCTGGGCAACTCTGTGACCAACTCCACCCACTGCATAAAGCTGCAATTTATCCATTTATCTCTTATAAACTGCTCTGTAACTGACTCAATTCTTCTGCACCTGATCTATTGTCTTCATCGCAGTGAGTATTAAGATAAATTATATTTTAAAAGATGTTAAAAGTGGGCAGAATACTCATTTGTATGTACATTTATTTTTTACTTACAACTCTACAGTATAAATAAATCTGATTAAATGTAAAATCAACAGAATATACAACAATTACATGCTGTAAAAAGCTAACAAGAACAGCATTGAGACAGTTACAGGCTCACTTGTTTCTAGTTAGACACATTAGTAACTAATTACTACTGTTAGACACACTATTAATAATTTTATATTAATAATTCACAAAAGTCTGGTTTATGTTTGGGTGTATTTAGCCTGCTTTTTGTTGTCATGGTTATCCTTAGCTGGCATTGTAGTTTTTTAAAGATGTATTTTAGCTTCTTTGAGTTTCTGTTGTTGTTACACCATGAAATTAAATCAAGAGTCCATTGATTTCTCAAAGCAATCAGACATCTTCATGTTACTTAATTTCTTCAATATTCTCCTACACTGTCTTATGTGTATACTGTATATAAGGGCTCACATATTTATTAAGTAATTAAAATCTATAAAACTGAAAATAATATAAGAGTGCATTTAATGAAAATACTTCTATTTTTAATTTTTAATTCAATACAAATTATTCTGTCAGCATGAGAATTTATAAAAAAATTTAATTGAAAAATTCTCCATTTCCCCTGTTTGCTTTAATGGCAGCAGCACCTGTATAGGCTCCAGCTTGTAATGACTCTCCCAGCCACTAGCTGGCTTTGACACTACTGCCTTGTAATGTCTCTCCTGGCCACTAGGTGGCCCAGCTGCTGTAGAATTCGTTTTGTTGCTGCTCATTAGTTTATTAGCTCTACCTGTGTTTTGGCCCATAAGCATACCTCTTTCATTAAGTTGTGTTAAAGGATTAGTTCACTTTCAAATGAAAATTACCCCAAGCTTTACTCACCCTCAAGCCATCCTAGGTGTATATGACTTTCTTCTTTCTAATGAACACAATCAGAGTTATATTAATAAATATCCCCACGCATTCAAGCTTTTTAATGGCAGTAAACGGGGCCAACGAGTATGAAGCTGAAGAAAATGCATCCATACTCCACACGGCTCCGAGGGGTTAATAAAGGCCTTCTGAAGTGAAGCAATGTGTTTGTGTAAGAAAAATATCCTTATTTAAAACTTTATAAAGTAAAATATCTAGCTTTTACTGGACCGCCTTCTTACACAACATATTCAACTTACATTTTTCTTTAGTTGAATATGGAAGGCACAGGACGTAAGCATTTTGAACTGTGAGAGGCGTTACACTTTCTTGGTAAGCTGAATACGGAAGGCGGCAGAATTTTTTTTTTTTTTTTACAAAAAACCATCACTACGTTAATAAAAGGCCTTTATTAACCCCCTGGAGTCGTATATTATTTTTATGATGGATGGATGCATTTTTTTTTTTTTTGGCCTTTAAAATCTCGCCCCCCATTCACAACCATTATAAAGCTTGGAAGAGCCAGGATGTTTATTAATATATCTCCGATTGTGTTAGTCTGAAAGAAGATAGCCATATACACCTAGGATGGCTTGAAGGTGAGTAAATCATGGAATAATTTTTATTTTTTGGTGAACTATCCTTTAAAGGGATTTTGCTTTTGTACAACACTGACAGCAAATCAATGATGTCAAGGCTATAAAGTTATTGTTCAACACGTGATCTAAGTTGACTGTAAGCTCTAGAGCCGGAAGACAAAGAACAGGGCTGGCTGGAGCATAATTTATTCTTCATTTTTAAGTTTCTTTTAACTTTCTTTTAAGTTTTATGTTTTAAATTATACATGTTTCATTTACATTTCAAAGGTTTAAATTATTCAAATAATTATTTATTTAATTACTTATTTAAGTAACATCATATTTTCTGACTTTTCTGCCCTACTGTGTGTGTGCGTGTTGTTGTTTTTAAAGAATATGTAAAATATTTGTATTTTAAAGGACAGCTGGATTCTACTGATTCTGAGGATGAAGACACTAGCTGGTCCGTGTATTTTGATGATTCTCTGTCTCTGCTCGAGTGCAGAGGCTGCCACTACCATTGATCTCCTGCGTGAAACTGCTGGTGAATAATTTGATCATTATGTTTTTCAGGTTCATATAAATACAGGTTTTGCAGGTCTTTGCCTCAATTCTTCTTAACTTTGTTACTTTTTTCTCTTACATTCCCCCAAAATTATGCTCTCAGTGAGTTGGACAGGGACCCTGCCCTGTGGTGGATGGGACTGTGAATGTGCATTCAGGAGCCAGCAGGGTTGTTGTTGTGTTGCGAAGCCACTGTTTGAGCTGGAGGAAGCCACCTTCATACGTTTAGTTGGCTTATGGGAAGGATTGTCTCGCCTGAACAGCCAAATAGAGGAAGTTACAGGTAGTCATCACAATTGTCATCTCACATTTACTTATCTAAGATAAAACATTATGCAAATTTTTGCAGAATTTTCTTTGCTTTCTGTCCCTTCCTCAAGCTGGATGCAAGATAGCCTTCACTGCTGCAATGCTACCAATGAGTGGATGTCTTGGGCCTTTCACCAGCAACATGTCTATCTCTTACCAGTCTGTCTCACTCAATCAAGGGAATGGGTACAATGCTGCGTTGGGTAAACAGTAAATACACCATACAACAATAAAACTTCACATTTTAGGGCTGTGTCAAAAACCTAATGTCAAAAAATGATCGGAGGAGTCACAGACAGTTCTGAAAGTTTATTAATTAAATCTATTTAAAGAATGCAGACCAACAAGTCAGAAGCCAATGGTGCAGTCTCTGAACCAGAGAAGTGAGATTGAAGACCAGGTGGTGAGCTCAAAATCAGTAGTCAGTCCATGGGAAAAGTTAGCCAATGCAAAAGGGAAAAGCAAGTGCAGAATACATCAGGCAGGCATATTGCCACCTTGGAATTATATGGTTCTATCTTCTGAGCAGTTTTGAGATATTGAGCTTCAAAGATTTTGCGTTCCATATAGCAAAAATTATTTGGGGAACAAGCCTCTTTCATAAATGAAAATGACAGAGACCCTAAATGTTTTCTAAATGTACAATATCAAAATCCTCTCAAATTTGTAAATGGGGATTTTTGGAATGGCTCAAATGCAGATAGAACCTTCTAATTCTAAAAAATCACCTTCCGCTTGGAATTATAAGGTTCTGTCTTGCAAAACATTAATTTGAAGCTATAATTTTCAAGAAAACACAAACAGTTTACTTATAATTTGTTTTAAAACATAAAATTAGTGTTGTAACAATGTATGAGAAAGTTAAATTAAATGATTTCTATTACATTTATTTCATATTTTTGGACGAATAATTATTTTCTTGTTCAAGTTCAAGGCATTGCTAAATATTTTGTCCAGTGCAGATGTTATTTTTAGGTAGGAATATGGTGGTGGGTAATTAAACACAAAATTGCAGGAACCATTATTTTAAGTTTCTTTTGGTTTAGACAGGAAGCAGTTACTGTAATACTGGGACTTTATTCCACAGAATGTGTGACAGCCAAAGTGGCTTTTTCTCTAGAGATCATAATGGATTGAAAAGTTAGCCAGAAAGTTAAAAGGTCTTAAGTTTGAAATAGTTTTAAGTTTTAGATAGATAGATAGATAGATAGATAGATAGATAGATAGATGTACGCAACTTAAAAGATGCGAATAACTCAATTTTGCCAAAAATGTCAGATAGAACCTTATAATTCCAAGGTGACGATATGTCCTTAACCAGGCAAGTAGTCAGAATCCAGAGAAAGGTGAAATGCTACAGGTACAGGGTAACTGGACAGAGAGCCAAGACACGACACAATACCACTTGAAACAGATTCTCACAATAAGTATTACCTGAGTAAGCCAACCATACAAAGACCTCAACCTCAACCTGATTCTTCACAGGTACATTCACGGCCCCCCACGCTGGTCTCTACTTCTTCTCCTTCTCGGCTTATTCCAAAGTTGGCGATGCAGGTGAGCGGCTCTACCAAAAGGTGCAGTTGATGAAGAACGGTCAGCTGATTGCCTCATCCTGGGAAGATAACCGTGAGGATTCAGAGGATAGTAGCACTCAGACTGTTCTTCTCCAGCTTAGACGTGGCTGTCAGGTCTATACTGAGTTGCTTTCAGGCAGACAGCTTTGTGGAGACACCCAGGGCCACAACACTTTCAGTGGATACCTGATATATCCATTCTCTGAGCAATGAGAAAAAACCTGTAAACACACACAAACACAACAATCTTCATTGTAATGCCTGCCATCAGAGATTTAAAAAGATGTTAATCTGGTGAATCTGGAATTCTTCATGTAAAATGTACAAAATTAACATGTACCCTACCATTGGAAGACAGTATATGGCTTAATGAATAAAGGTTATTTTAATAGTTTTCTGTGGCACTTATACCTTCCATTTTGTTGAGCTTTTTTATAATATATTCTAGCTTTTTATATTGATTTGCTTTAATGCTCAAACAAGCATCAGCTGCATTAACCATATAGAGAGCACATATTTTCTCTGTTATGTAAAGTATTCAATTTATTTTAGAATGTAATAAAATAATTAATAA
The DNA here is from genome assembly GCF_019924925.1 of Ctenopharyngodon idella. Taxonomy (NCBI): domain Eukaryota; kingdom Metazoa; phylum Chordata; class Actinopteri; order Cypriniformes; family Xenocyprididae; genus Ctenopharyngodon; species Ctenopharyngodon idella. The sequence continues at coordinate 30,485,365 of NC_067234.1, read as the reverse complement.
TAATGTTCTTTTTTACTGGTTATTATTAGTGTGGATAGTGGAAAAGTAATAGGAAACTCCAAGGAGACAGAGGCGGACTAGGAAATGACCCAGGTCAGATGCAAATGAGCACATCATATATTAGGGGCTATGCACTACACCAGGGCTCAGCAACCTACAGCACACATGCCAACCGTGTCGCGCAAAGAGGTAATTTCTGGCACGCGAGCAAAAGCAAGAGATGTGTATGTATTTCATTCAGATAAAGTACCTTGCACCTGCATTCAGATCTACATTTTGAGGTAGTAATTTCTCATAGTAACACCGCTTGTTAGGTGTTATAAATACTATTAAAGTGTGAGAATTAAACTGCACAAGTCAATGAAAGCACGCACCTCTGACAAACCATTAGTGTGACCTCTAATAGAGTCTGGCTGCAGACTTGCACTCAGGGCCGCTGCTGGCCAAAGGGGTGCCCTAAGCAGAACTGTATTGTTGTGTCCCCCAACCCCCTCCACAAACTCATTACCATTTTTGTTGTTGTTGTTGTTGTTTTTGTGGTTATAGAAATAGACGTGAACAACAGTCTTTAAAATGACTTAAAATACATAAGCTATATAGTAACAATGAGGCAGTAATAAATGTTTCAATGAAAGTAACAAAAGCAAGTTATTTTATGTTTTTTAAAAATTTTTTAATGATCACCTGCTTTTTCCTGTCATGGCTAACATTAGAATATAACACAGAAATCGAAAATTAATAGTTAGTTATATATCTTCAATCTCCCCTCGAAGATCCGACAGTCCTCAGAGAAGCTGTCAATCACAACTGTCAATCATAACGACACGCCCCATTTCTATAGCATCAAATTGCTAGCTAAAATCAAACATCACAAAAACGAACAATTTAACATATATCAGCATGATAACAACTACCTTAAATGACCAAAACCATCTTTCGGAAAATTTTATTGGAAGTGTAAACTAAAATAGGTTAAGGTCTTTAGTTTTATATAAAAATAAAACTAGTTATAATTAATTATAAATATTTGGATCAGTTAACATTTGGATTCAATTAACCTGTTTGGCCAATGAACACTCAGTGTTAATTGTTTATTAATTTTAAGAAATGTTCATTTCCAGGTTATGGGAAATAACATTCTTATTGTACTACTCAGAGCATGTAGTCAAGATCTGCATGATTAGGGACTCCAGTATATGAGCATGAAACACGGACAGCTTTTTGTGTGACATAACCAAAACTTTATTAACTAGACTAAACACTTAAACTACTCTAACATTCACACACATACATGCATACAGTTTACCAAGGGAAAGAGAGAGCTGAAGCAGAATACAGGAAAGCAAAAAGTTACAGCATTGTTTGAAATTCAGCAGATCAACAGCCTTGAGCAAACCATCAGTTTAGTTCTAACATGCCCTTCTTTAAAAGGGCTAAGGATACTTAATGTATCAAATAATGAGACTAAGTTTGATACTTGCATGTCTCGCCAATTTGAATTAAACTTGTCCTGATGCAATTTGTTGAGGCTCCAGTTGATTTTTGCTGATGTTGTCTTGATGAGAGAAAACCAGTTGGATTCAGAGGACCTTTGGTGAATGGAAAGTCTAGGCCGGAGCCTGGCACAAGCTTGGAGTTCCTTAGAAGCTTCTAGCACAGCATCATCTTCACATCAGCGTTTTTCAGTAAAAGAGCACTGTGATCTTGTGATCAGTGATTTTAAAGTGTGAAGATGCCCCACCCTCTTCAGGTGACTGAGCCAAAAAGAAGTTGTTCCCTCAGAGGGAACTTTATGAGTCTTGGTTCTGTAGCAAGATATTAGCATAATACATTGGATTGGATGCATGACAGTTTGTTACTGTGTCGTTTGTTGGGTCGAATGTCAGCAGTGTGAACAGTTTTCCAACAAACTCTGACGTAATCTGACCTGGCCACTAACCGTTGCCATGGCGAGGCAAGTACCCTGCAAAAACAGCTGTTTGATCGCGCCCGCGCCTCACGCACACACAACAAATCACTTTAAACGTGACATCGCAACTTGTTCATTATAAAAAATAAAATACAGTTAAAAAAAAAAAAACAAACATATAAAAGGTACAATAGTCCGTAGTGCAATCCGTGCCAATAGCACTGCTCCAATACTTTAATACAATGAAAATATATATGATACTACATTATTAATATAATAAACTTGCCTGACAATATCGTTAACATGGTTACACGTATGTAGTTGTGGAATTTTCCCAGTCAGACTCGACTCTCTGTGACTCGTTTGTCGGTGTTTGTTGGGGCAGTGTGAACATGACAGTTTTTTCACATAGAATTCTAAATCCAACGGCCAACTTGTTCGTTGGTGTTTGTTGGCATTTGTCGGTGCGGTATGAATTGGCCTATAGAGTTAGCAACATGTAACATAAATTCATGAGTTCATGAGATGGGAAAATTGGATACATGTTTATACATTTCTCAAGTGGTTATATATAGAATATATAGGATTAAAAGGGTTGATTTGTCCTTCTCAGAAAGAAATGAGTCAGAGTCTCAAGCCTCTGCAAATTCTTTCTGATCATAAAAAGGTTCTTATCAGTGTTCCTGTGTCCTGTAACAGGACACCTAGTTCTGCATGTGTGTTAGCTAAGTTTGGGATGCTAGTTGCAGTTTTAGGGGGATGGGTTCACAGAACTTTGAGAGTGACTTTCTGTATTATTCATTAAATATAATGAATAATTGTGTGTCTGATTGGCCCAGACGCTACACATTGGTCTAGTAACCAATGTTTCACTAAACAAATGAAATGGTTTTGGTAGTGGTGTTGAGACAACTCTAACTAGGATGGCAGGCAATGTTATTTATATGTTATAGTTTTCTACAGTATGCTTATGCAGTGGAAACCTAAAACATCTGGAGTGTACCAATATTATATTACTGGAGTCTGATCGTGTCAGATAACGTAATCTATCTTTAGTGCTGTTGACAAGAGCAATTGCATAGCTAACAGAATGGGAAGGAAATATAAAGCAACCATGCTGGTAAACAGCCTGGCACCTCACTGGTGTGAAACCAAGGCATTCAGCTGTAGTTGTCTAAGCTCATTCAAAACAAGACATATACATTATTCATTATTACATTACTCTCTTACATAATTATTATTCTTTTCTGGAGCAACTCACATTGAATTCAAAGTATACATTTTATCAGTTAATCCCTAACCCAATGTGTAAAAAAAGAAAAAAAAGTATTGAAAAAAAAAGTCAACTTTTTTAGTAATGCCGCAGTTGTGCTCCAGTGTCCCTCTCATTAATGTTACATGTACTGATCATGAGTGATGTTTTAGATTTATTAAGTTTTGATAATTCAATTCAAAGCCATGAAGTTAGAAAAAATTTGCAAGTCCCATCTGAATTTAATTTATAAATAATATAAGGTCTTTCTCCATTCTCCATCTTTATTGATTAATGAATGCCCAACCACAGGATTATTGTGTGTTTTGAACACAGATATGTCTGCTGGTGTTTTTAAGCACAGATATTTTTGTCCTTAATCAATGGCTATAGTTTATGCTACACTTTGTAGTTTTTATCTATATGTAAAACCATTTAAATTTTTTGAAGAAGGGCATCAACATAATCTTTTAAGTATAAAGCAAGCTTATATGGAGGAAACTCCTCCTTAGTGGTTCTTTACAGTCCACACACACCATTAGACAGGCGCGCCGTTGGCACGGGGGACAAGGGGGTCAGGACCCCCGCAGTTTTGAAAAGACAGAAATCGACCCCCGCACTTTTGATAAGGGCTGCTTCAGTCAGCCAAAACAGCTACAAACTCTATATCATCTTTTAGCTTAGGATATTTTCTTTCAAACGAGACCATTTTCACATTTTTGTGAGCTTCCGTTCTTAAATAATCGACTGTTTTGTCGCGGATGTGCAGAACAGGAAATGCTCTCTCGAACCTAGAAACACGCGATCTCCAAACCATCAATCAAAGAGTGCTGACGTTTTCTGAGGACTTGTCGATGGTATATAAATCATGCCCGGAACTCAGCGTTTGCGGGAACATGTCAATCAAGCCATTCAGAAACCGAGAAATTTGACACTTCAAGGTCAGGAGGCTGATCTCTTAGAGTTCCGGTTAACGTGCACGAGCTGCTTTGACTGAAGTTTTCGCGAGTTTTCGTGTGGATTTATAATTTATGGACTGTTTTGATTTTGATTATTACATCTAGAAAGGGAAAAGCATCGATGGCGTTGATAAAAGATATCTTTGAAATCGAAACTAAGCGATGATTGCCTCGGCCAGCGGCACAGTGAGGAGGACGCGAGAGGAGAGGACTCTGCGTTTGGTATGTATATATACTGTATTACTGCATTTACAATGCTTGTACTAAATTTTGATAAACTTTTATTTTGAAATGTGAAAGCACAGGAACTGATAAACTATTATTTGACAAAAAAGTCAAAACTACATTTAGGATATGGCAAGGCTGCTTGCACACCAGTCTGCAAGTATGCAGACTTGAATAAAATAGTCATTTCAATAAATCTACATTTTGATATATGTGAAATGGATATTATTACAGTATTATTGCAGTGCAAAAACTGTGTGTATAAACAGTAGTTTCTTTGTTTCAGTTGCTGAGGAAGATTAGTGAGCAGCAGCAGCAGCTGGCATCACATCTCCAGGAGGCAGCTGGGTGATGCTGGGGTGATGCTCAACACAGGTGACAAAAATGATGCACATATAAGAAATTATACAAATCTGGAGGATGTAGATCCTGTTCTAGATTGTAATAGTCTTGTCCTGAAAAAAATAAAACTGATCAAAATCACAAAACGCCTCTTTTTTTTGTTGTTGTTTGTTTGTTTGTTTATTATAGCACAGACAACATATACTATAATATACAGTGGGTACGGAAAGTATTCAGACCCCCTTAAATGTTTCACTCTTTGTTATATTGCAGCCATTTGCTAAAATCATTTAAGTTCTTTTTTTTTTCCTCATTAATGTACACACAGCACCCCATATTGACAGAAAAACACAGAATTGTTGACATTTTTGCAGATTTATTAAAAAAGAAAAACTGAAAAATCACATGGTCCTACGTATTCAGACCCTTTGCTGTGACACTCATATATTTAACTCAGGTGCTGTCCATTTCTTCTGATCATCCTTGAGATGGTTCTACACCTTCATTTGAGTCCAGCTGTGTTTGATTATACTGATTGGACTTGATTAGGAAAGCCACACACCTGTCTATATAAGACCTTACAGCTCACAGTGCATGTCAGAGCAAATGAGAATCATGAGGTCAAAGGAACTGCCTGAAGAGCTCAGAGACAGAATTGTGGCAAGGCACAGATCTGGCCAAGGTTACAAAAAAATTTCTGCTGCACTTAAGGTTCCTAAGAGCACAGTGGCCTCCATAATCCTTAAATGGAAGACGTTTGGGACGACCAGAACCCTTCCTAGAGCTGGCCGTCCGGCCAAACTGAGCTATCGGGGGAGAAGAGCCTTGGTGAGAGAGGTAAAGAAGAACCCAAAGATCACTGTGGCTGAGCTCCAGAGATGCAGTCGGGAGATGGGAGAAAGTTGTAGAAAGTCAACCATCACTGCAGCCCTCCACCAGTCGGGGCTTTATGGCAGAGTAGCCCGACGGAAGCCTCTCCTCAGTGCAAGACACATGAAAGCCCGCATGGTGTTTGCTAAAAATGGTGAGAAATAAGATTCTCTGGTCTGATGAGACCAAGATAGAACTTTTTGGCCTTAATTCTAAGCGGTATGTGTGGAGAAAACCAGGCACTGCTCATCACCTGTCCAATACAGTCCCAACAGTGAAGCATGGTGGTGGCAGCATCATGCTGTGGGGGTGTTTTTCAGCTGCAGGGACAGGACGACTGGTTGCAATCGAGGGAAAGATGAATGCGGCCAAGTACAGGGATATCCTGGACGAAAACCTTCTCCAGAGTGCTCAGGACCTCAGACTGGGCCGAAGGTTTACCTTCCAACAAGACAATGACCCTAAGCACACAGCTAAAATAACGAAGGAGTGGCTTCACAACAACTCCGTGACTGTTCTTGAATGGCCCAGCCAGAGCCCTGACTTAAACCCAATTGAGCATCTCTGCAGAGACCTAAAAATGGCTGTCCACCAACGTTTACCATCCAACCTGACAGAACTGGAGAGGATCTGCAAGGAGGAATGGCAGAGGATCCCCAAATCCAGGTGTGAAAAACTTGTTGCATCTTTCCCAAAAAGACTCATGGCTGTATTAGATCAAAAGGGTGCTTCTACTAAATACTGAGCAAAGGGTCTGAATACTTAGGACCATGTGATATTTCAGTTTTTCTTTTTTAATAAATCTGCAAAAATGTCAACAATTCTGTGTTTTTCTGTCAATATGGGGTGCTGTGTGTACATTAATGAGGAAAAAAAAAAGAACTTAAATGATTTTAGCAAATGGCTGCAATATAACAAAGAGTGAAAAATTTAAGGGGGTCTGAATACTTTCCATACCCACTGTATATCACTTTCAGCAGTGTGGTCCGATATCTGGAAATCTGATCTTACTGTCTGGGCTCACTTTGAAAATGTCTCCTGCGCCCCTGCCATTAGAGCAGTCAGACATCAACAACTTATTTCATTTTATAGCAAGGTTTATTGATAAGGGAAGAAGGAGGCAGGAAAAGGGCAAATGATCACCGTAACTCTAGTCCAAAAATAAACAAACATCAAAACAAAAGTAAAGCAGCAGACCCTCAGCAGACATAAACATAATAAAACAACAACATAAATAGTCCATGCCTGGTCTTTCTCTCATCCTTCACTGTTGTCACTCCTTTTATCCTTCCAGAGCTCCTCCATGTGACTTGAAAGCAGTGTGGCTCATTAGCACTCATGCCACTGGCCTCGCTCCATTCCCACGGCTCTCGGCCACGCCCTGCTTGACACACATTTCAGATAAAACATTTGATGCGTCAATTAACATCTATGATTTATGATTTTTTTATTATAATGCCCGTATTTACTGTATACACACTTTGATATACATCAATTTAAAATAATCCTATTTTTATATGACATTAATAGAATGTCATAGGATGATACAGGAGAACTAAAAAATTTGAAGATATCATTTGCAGCTCAAAACTTTATCTTAAAGGCACAATATGTAAGATTTTTGGATTAAAATATCCAAAGAACACTAGAACAATGTTATATATTTTGTTGACTTGTGTACTTACATTATCCCAAATGTTTCCAACAATGTTTAAATCCAGAGAAATCAGTTATCTTAACCAGGACACAGACTGTGTCTGTGTGTCGCCTATCAATGACATCATACCTGCGTTACCCTCAATTTCCAGTTGTACTTCTGTAGAAACCATAGAAACGCTTTAATATATGTGTTTTATTAGACAGGTGAGCAACTGTTTGCATACCTTTATCAACAGAAAACTAGTCATTGTTATATAGGTCAACACGGTTAGTCTTACCGTTTGAATCTTGTGTTTTCTTGATTTAGCTTGAGTAACATGTTTGTACCATGCCTCAGAGACAATGCTATTCTGTCAAGTAGCGAACACAGTAACACAGCATTTTCTCCATCATATATTATATTTTAAAAAGAATTACATGCCATTTAGCAACAAGTGGTAAATAAATACAAGACTTACGGTGCACAGTTCACGTTTTCATCGAGCTGCATCTCTGATGGATCCGGGACCATCATGTCTCCCGCCGGCAGCCGAACCACAGACAGTTTAGTGTTATTGTATGTGTTCATGTTATCCTTTATTTATTAATTCTGTGTTATGAGTTTATTTCACATCAGATCTCATTGGGGAAAAGTATCATGCTGGATATCTATATTGATATGGACTGGGTAATGTGCTAGGAACGAAAGGATGCTACATTGTTTGATGGAAATGAAAATTATCAACCTACAGAGGACTGAATTCAAAACCACCCCGAAAATCAAAGTGAAAAAATGATGCAGCAGGCTAGTCCATTTTGCTGAAATTTCATTGCAGCAACTTAAATTTGTACTCAGTGGTTTGTATGGCCCCCACGTGCTTGTATGTATGCCTGACAATGCTGGGGCATGCTCCTAATGAAACGATGGATGGTGTCCTGGGGTATTACCTCCCAGATCTGAACCAGGGCATCACTGAGCTCCAAGACAGTGTGAGGTGCAACCTGGCAGCACCGGATGGACCGAAACATAATGGCCTAGAGGTGCTCTATTTGATTTAGGTCAGGCGAGCATGGCGGCCCTTCAATGGTATCAATTCCTTCATCCTCCAGGAACTGCCTGCATACTCTCGCCACATGAGGCTGGGGATTGTTGTGCACCAGGAGGAACCCAGGACCCACTGCACCAGCGTAGGGTCTGACAATGTGTCCAAGGATTTCATCCCGATACCTTATGGCAGTCAGGGTGCCATTGTCTAGCCTGTAGAGGTCTGTGCGTCCCTCCATGGGACGCATATGCCTCCCCAGACCATCACTGACCCACCACCAAACCGGTCATGCTGAATGATGTTACAGGCAGCATAACGTTCTCCATGGCTTCTCCAGACCCTTTCACGTCTGTCACATGCTCAGGGTGAACCTGCTCTCATCTGTGAAAAGCACAGGGCACCAGTGGCGGACCTGTCAATTCTGGTGTTCAATGGCAAATGCCAACCGAGCTCCACAGTGCTGGGCAGTGAGCACAGGGCCCACTAGAGGACGTTGGGCCCTCAGGCCACCCTAATGAAGTCTGTTTCTGATTGTTTAGTCAGAGACATTCACACCAGTAGCCTGCTGGAGGTCATTTTGTAGGGCTCTGGCAGTGCTCTTCCTGTTCCTCCTTGCACAAAGGAGCAGATACTGGTCCTGCTGATGGGTTAAGGACCTTCTACGGCCCTGTCCAGCTCTCTGGCAGTGCTCATTCTGTTCCTCCTTGCACAAAGGAGCAGATACCGGTCCTGCTGATGGGTTAAGGACCTTCTACGGCCCTGTCCGTCTCTCTGGCAGTGCTCATCCTGTTCCTTCTTGCACAAAGGAGCAGATACCAGTCCTGCTGATGGGTTAAGGACCTTCTACGGCCCTGTTCAGTTCTCCTAGAGTAACTGCCTGTCTCCTGGAATCTCCTCCATGCTCTTGAGACTGTGCTGGGAGACACAGCAAACCTTCTGGCAATGGCACGTATTGATGTGCCATCCTGGAGGAGTTGGACTGCCTGTGCAACCTCTGTAGGGTCCAGGTATCGCCTCATGCTACCAGTAGTGACACTGACCCTAGCCAAATGCAAAACTACTGAAAAACAGTCAGAAAAGATGAGTAGGGAAAAAAATGTCAGTGGCCTTCACCTGTAAAACCATTCCTGTTTTGGGGATCCTCTCATTGTTGCCCATCTAGTGTATCTGTTGTTAATTTCATTAACACCAAAGCAGCTGAAACTGATTAACAACCCCATCTGCTACTTATCTGACCAGGGGCCGTATTCACAAAACATCTAAATGCTCTATAGACAGTTCACTGTCTTATATTTATAAGTAATCACTTACTTATAAAGGCTAAAAGTAGCTCCTAACTTGCCGATTTAGGAGAAACTCTTAAAAATAATGGGCGTGTCAGTCCTAATTTTAGGACTCCTAAATTTTTGTTCTAAGAGTATTTCACAAAGCATTTTAGCACTAAAACTAGCTCCTAAATCTGTGAAACATTAGTAGTCATAAGGACTCCTAAGTCACTAAGACAAAATCGCAAACAATCCTAATCCACCCAAAGACACTGTACACCATTAGGTAATAGCGATAGAGCCTTAGGTGCAGAACCTTTTCTTCATAAATGCAATACATATTTTGATTTATAAATTTAAATTTACGATCAGACACCAAAAATAAATATTTTATAGTAAAAAAAAAATGATTACATGTGGCAGTTGTTTTCATCAGTTCATACTTACAAATAATTGAATAGAGCGGAGGGATGCAGAAAGCTGTCAAGGTAACTATAGGTGAGTCGGCTCTCATCTGTGTATATATACCTCCACTCGAGCTGATTAGATAGACCGTTTGAATGCGCTCCTTCCAAACTTTGTTTATAAAACATAATTTGTCGCTTGAATTCTGAATCTCTCGAGACGCAGACATGTAAGAGGCTGACAATTAACTGAACATATACTAGTTAGTGACACTTAGCCTACATTTTAAAACCTTTACTTGAATATAGCAAAAAATTTTATTAAACAAAAATCTTTTTGAATAGGGCAACATTTGTATTTTAAAACCTTTATTTTAATATGGAAACATGATACCTCATTCTACAATATTTCTATGATTAAATCGCTAACAGAGACTCCTCTCCCATCAGCCAATCACTGTGGACATAGTTAGTAAGCGTGTTGACATCATCCATAGCAACAAGGTCAACCCCGCCCTCACTCTTAGCTTAAGACTTCTGTCTATTCCTTAGTAAAAGTTGGTCTCAGCAGCTTTGTGAATAGGTTTTAAGAGAAAACTCTTAGCTAAGAACTTTTACTGCTATTTAGGAGAACTCTTAGTGGTAAGATAAAATGTTTTGTGAATACGGCCCCAGATCAATATCCCAGGAGATTAACTGACTTGATGCTATTCTCTGATTAAAAAGTTATCACATCTCGTTATTACAAGAAAATGTGTAGTGACATAACATCTTATTATGACATTATTGTGTGGAAAAATTTTTATGTGGCAGTAAGACTAGGTGCAGATTATGGCAGTAAGACTAGGTGCAGATTATGGCACCACCATAATTTGCACCTAGTCTCCCAAGATGAGCTAATAAGCCCCTGCTTTATAGCCCCATTAAGCCCTTTACAGCTCCATGAGACAAACTGAGCTGAATTTTTCTTAACAGCATTTACTTTCCTGTTGGTCAGAGACTTGTGAAATTACTGTGAAGAACAGCTCTTGGAGATAGGTGAAGGGGGGCTTATCTTAACAGCCTCAAACAATCTGAACAATAGCTCCATCTACCTTTCTCTGATTGAAAATTATACAAAAAGAGAACAAAGCAGGTTGAGAAAACACTTTTTTTTACCCATCATATGAACAAAAAGGTGAGTCAACAACTTGACTTACCACTATAGCTCTAAAAACATTTAAAAAAATAAATAAATAAATAAAATGAATACAATCTTGTATTTCTTTTGTTTAACTTTAATGTAATTCAGTGCTTGAGTTACAGTTCTTTTTTTCGAGCTCCACAGTGAACTAATATATACTTCATAACTAAATAATAAAAGTCCAGAAATCTGTGCATTTAAGTTATAAGAATCTTTGCATAAATGCTGAAAATAAAAACAGACATCTCGTCTCAGTTTATCAGGTTTTATAGGCTTAGACTATATAGTTCGGCCATCTAGGTTTGAGTTTTCTTCTCAACAAATTTTTTTAACATGTTTGAACGTGTACCTGATTTCATCTACGGTAACTGCCAGTTTGGCTGGATAGAAGAAACTATAGTTTTTCCCCCATCTCTGTGAACTCACAGTTAAAGTTTTAAAAGGCTGACTAATCTAATAATAATAATAATAACAATAAGTTTTATTTATATACCGCCTTTCCAGGGCTCAAGGACGCTTTACAATGTACATTTAACAAGGAAGAGATAATATGAGTAGACAATGATGAAAAACAATAATGGACAGGGAAGCATACAGAAGAACAGAGTCAAGCACAATAAAATACAAAACAGGACTTAAGAGACATAACATAACATTCAGAGAACTATTAGTTAATTAAGCAGAGCAATCAATCCATCAAATCAGAGGTATAACATTCAGAAAACAAGTGAGTTTTGAGTAATGATTTAAATTCAGAGATATTATTAACACAACAGAGTGAGCGGGGGAGAGAATTCCAGAGTTTGGGTGCGATAACATTGAATGATCTGCCCCACATTGAAGAGAGGCGATGCCGAGGGACAACGAGAAGGCCAGAGTCAGAGGAACGTAGTGAGCGAGTCGAGGTGTAGGGGACGAGCATGTTACAAAGATAAGGGGGAGCCAAGCCATACAAAGATTTAAAAGCGAGCAGGAGAATTTTGAATTTAATACAGTAGGCAACTGGAAGCCAGTGGAGATCATACAAAATTGGGGTAATATGAGCAGAACGCTTAGTGTGGGTGAGTATTCTAGCAGCAGAGTTTTGAATGTATTGTAATCTGGAGATGGAGCTGGCAGGTACACCAATGAAAAGGGCATTACAGTAATCAAGGCGTGATGAGACAAATGCATGAATGACAGTTTCAGCGTCTTTGGTACTGAAGAAGGGACGGAGTTGGGCAATGTGACGTAGATGAAAGAATGCAGATTTGGTAATAGAGGTAATATGAGACTGAAAGGAAAGGGTGGAGTCGAAGATTACACCTAAATTTTTAACAGTATTAGATGATTTGATGTGAGAACCAGCAATCTCACAGGTGAAATTGGTAGAAATATTGCTGGTAAGTGAGGGAGTTCCAATGAAAATAATCTCAGTTTTGTCCATATTAAGTTTCAGAAAATTTTAATTAATCTTTTTATGTCTTTCACACAAGCCCATGATAATGATGTTGTAAAATCTGACCAAGTGGTATTATGTAAATTATGAATAATAAAGGCCCGAGAAGGGATCCCTGGGGAACACCTCGCTTCAGGGGGACAATAGGTGATCGAAAATCCTTAACTGAGATGTAGAATTGTCTGTCAGAGAGATAGGAAGAAAACCAAGAAAGAGCAGTACCAGAAATACCCAAATCAGAGAGACAAGAAACAAGTAATTCATGGGAGACGGTATCGAAGGCAGAGCTGAGGTCAAGTAGCAGAAGTATAGACAGAGAACCAGAGTCACCAGAAAGCAGTAGATCATTCACTACCTTTACAAGTGCAGTACTATGGAGGGGGCGAAAACCAGATTGAAAAGGATCAAAGAGATTATTTTCAACTAGAAAAGACTGGAGTTGGGAGGCAACAGTGCTTTCCAGTAATTTAGCTATGAAGGGTAAATTTGAAATAGGACAGTAATTAGATAGAACTGAGGGGTCAAGGTTGGGTTTCTTGAGAACAGGGGTAACTGCAGCAGTTTTGAGTGGCAGAGGAAATGAAGCAGAGGTAAAAGATGTATTGATGAAGTGAGAAATAGGTGCAGAGATAAAAGAATGGCAAAGTTTCAGGAGAAAAGTAGGAGCAGGATCAAGTTGACAGGATGAAGAGTTGGATTTCAAGATTAACTTAGAGACAGAAGATGGGGTCATCAAATCAAAACAAGACAGAGACTGACTGGATAGATTTGGTGGATAGCTGAGCTTTGTATCAGTAGAGAAGCATTGGTGGACGGCATCTGTCTTTTCAAGCAAATAATCCAGAAAAGAACAGCAAAGCTCATTAGAAGCTAGGGCGTCCTGGGGTGGAGGTTTAGTAAGCTTATTTATTGTATTAAATAACGCTTTTGGCCTGTTACTTGATTTATTAATTGTGGCAGAGACAAAACTAGAGCGAGCCGAGATGAGAGCAGATTTGTATATTTTGAGATGATCAAGAAAAGCTAAATAATGTAACAGTGAGGCCGGTTTTTCTGTAGACGCTCAAGCCGTCTACCAGTAGCCTTAAGAATACGGAGCTCAGGGGTATACCAAGGAGAAGAGTGGGAGGAAGGGACACTTCTGGTCTTAATAGGAGCATGCTGCTGTAAGATTTCAGAAATTATGGAGTGATAGTTAGATAATATCACAGAGAGAGAAGAAATATCAAAGACATCAGAGAGGTTCGAAGAAACAATAGAGGTACAGAATGATGCAGTATCAATAGCTTTCAGATTGCGGTATGGAATAACAGTCTTAAGGCATTTTTTTACTCATAGGCAGACTTAAGCTAAAATCAAGAAGTTTGTGATCAGAGATACCAGTGTCAGAAGAAGAGATGGAACAGATATCAACCCTTGATGTACATATCAGATCAAGGATATGACCACAAGTATGGGTAGAAAAATGAACATGCTGAGTCAGATTAAAACATTCAAAAACAGACAGTAATTGATTAGTGTTAGAGCAAACAGCATCGACATGAATATTGAAGTCACCAAGCAGGAGAATGGGAAATGACAATGAACAGGCAAGGGTTAACAGTTCACTGTCTACTGTCACTGTTGTGCCACTTTCTCCACTTGTTGATTGTTGACTGTCTTCACTGTGTTTCATGGTATATCTAATGCCTTGGAAATGTTTTTGTTGCATTATATTTATTACATTTTAACAATGAGATCCAGTTGATGCTTTGTAAGCTTTTTGTGGCCCATGACTCTTGTGGTAGCAGCAACCAAGACAACGTCAGAAAAGTATTTTAAGAACAGCTGAGATTTATTTGGAGATAATCAGAGTGACGTCAGGTAAAGACAGCTGTGTACTATTTCATATGAACTTGATGATTACTTTATTAATTTACAGCCACATACCAAATTAAAAAGGGTGTGCACACCAATGCAGTTATTTTAAGTTTTTATTTTTATGTTTTTATTTTTCCCTGAAATGTGTCACTGGTTTTCAATTGCATTTCATAGGTTGTAATTTTGACATTAAAGGTGCAAAAGTTCTAATATGACTAACCTTTAATTTTTTACATCACAAAAACAGCTGTTTTAACAGAGGTGTGTAGACTTTTTACCGTAGGTGTACCAACGCGTGTGTGTGTGTGTGTGTGTGTGTGTGTGTGTGTGTGTGTGTGTGTGTGTGTGTGTGTGTGTGTGTGTGTGTGTGTGTGTGTGTGTGTGTGTGTGTGTGTGTGTGTGTGTGTGTGTGTGTGTGTGTGTGTGTGTGTGTGTGTGTGTGTGTGTGGACCTGGTAAACCTTATGCTGAGGGGACCAAATGTCTCCACAAGGATAGTAATACCAGAAATGTTTGACCTTGTGGGGATATTTGTTTACCCCCTTGAGGAAAACAGCTTATAAATCACACTGAGGTGTAGAATATAGATTAACATGGCACTACAAAGGCCTGTTTGTGAAAGGGCCGTGCGTTACAAGTCTGAAGGCACTTAAGTTAATTTATGATTTGCTGGTCTTCTGACCAGTTTTGTCATTCTGTCGTCACAAATCAAAAAAAATAACCTAGAAGTGAAGTTATGGTTTCGTTTTTTATTTTGAAAAAGCATGCATATTTGTGGTAAATTTGAGATGACAAGATATAGTTGACATTTAAGAAATTATGGTAGATGACATTAATCCCTTGAAGGGTTAGTATTAAAAATATTAGTGTAGCATTGTATGTCTTCAGCATTAGCTATGTAACATACTCATTATATAACGTAATATTGAATGCACACTAGGGAGTGTTTTGTACATAGAAGGCCTTGTTAATGGTTGCTTCCGAAGTGTCAGTAAATCATTTTGCTTAATCTCAGTTTAAGCACTCACTCTTATGTCCTAACTGCCAGTGCTTCTACAGTACATCTGCATCCCGAAACATTTATACCGAACTGCTGACAGATTTCTCTAACGTGTAAAAACTATACAGTACATCTGTCAAACTATTCCATTTATGTCCCTGTCTGAACTTGAAGCCCTCGACTTATTTCCCTCGCTCCACCCCTACCTTCCAGCAGGCATCAGTACAGCCGTTCTTTCTCTCACTGCTGATGCACTGATGTGGTATTTGGAGAATTCTGGTCTCTGACCAAACTAAAGACTCTTGGCTTGGATCCTGTCCTCATCCAGGCCTCTTCCCAAATAAGGCTTTGCTTTAACAAAGGGCCGAACTACCAACTTTAAGTGCAGAGTGGAGAGGAGGGTGGGCTTGAGAAAAACACCATGTCCTTTTAAGGTGTCAATTTCCTTTTCTCTGCCCCCTCACTGAATACCTTGTTTTTTTATTTCTCTAATGGTAAAGACATCTACTCCTGAAACAGCAGCAGGGACGACACTGCTGAACTCTTGAATCTAGACCCACTCACACAAAATCCATCGCTCCAGGGTGACTGGGGACTGCACGAAGGACAAGGTCATCTTCATTTTTACTAGAGTAAGTATGTTTTTTATATGCTATCAATTCCAAAGACCTTTCAGTCAGTTATTTTGCTGATTGTTTTACCTTGTGAATGACACGACATAAACATCAATACATCTCATGCACAATCTATGTACTACAGTTAACAAAGGATAAAACAGCTTATTACTTAGTTCATTTCAGTGTTTCAGTTTTTTTTTTTTTTTTTTTTTTTATGTTGCGTGAGCTTCTTTGTTGGGACCTTGTAAATTTTAAAGTGTGTAACGATAATCAACCACATATCTTTCTTCATGAACAGCTAATGCAGACCTAGCCTATTTAAAATGTCCTATGATAACATTATCTTTTATCCAGACCAATGCTAGGCCACTCAGACTGGGGTGAGAAAATAAGGTATAAAATTACGGTTACCTAAATATAATCATTATAATTACAAAAATAATTAATCAATAATGCTCATAGTGAGTATACAGTTTAAAAATAACATGAAATACCATAAAATATGGCTCCTAAAAGTATATGGACACTTATGTGACACTTATAATTGAAGCAAGTGCTGCTAGAGTTTATCTAAGAACTAACTTCACTTTTATGACCCATTTTTTAAATGAATTATCTAGAAAGTCATTTGGTCAAAGTTCCACTTTAGACATTCTACTAACTATAAGTAACTTTGCAACTACATGTAAATTAATTCTCATTAGTGTATTAGTAGATTATAGTAGACTGTTAGTAGACTGTTAGGTTTGGGTTAGTAGAATAAGTTGACATGTAGTTACAAAGTTACTTATAATCAGTAGAATGTCTGTTGAGGACCATCAAAATAAAGTGTTAGCAGATATTAAGCAGACAGTATAACAAATTTCAAACAAATATTACATCTTTACATTTTAATGGTGGCTTTGTCCTTTTTTTTCTATGAAAAACATATAAGAAAGTGCACATTTTTGCTGTAATGCTCATATAAACTCACTCCTTAAGGTTGGAACTTCAGAGGTGGTGTCCTAAACCGCAGAATGGCAGCACAGGTGACAGTGCTGCTGTGTGTGTGTGTGTGCTTTGCTGAGACAGACTGCTGAAATGTCTGAATGTAATTGATGGTGTTTCTAGACAAATGCTCCTGAGGAACATGTTCATCTAATCCTGTCATAAACATTATGGCTGCTTATCTGACTACAGTGACAATTCTTCCATCCACTCGAGGACTACATGAACATGTGAATCTGTGAACCTGCCTTTATGGTTGCTTTTTGTATAACAGTTTAGCTCAAGATGAGCTTTGACACACTTTTGTTTTTTATAATTGAGCTGAACTGTTTGCTGTTGGAAACATGATGGACAGTTTTCACTGCACAAAATCTATATGCATGATTTGTAAGTTGATTTTATGGCTTTGTGGCTGCTTCTAACTGCATCATTGGCCTTTTCCACTTTATTCTGATGATGTTTTATCTTAAATTAATTTTAAATTGAAATATATTAAAGGTTTTAAGAGGAGAGCATTTTCAGGAAAGGTAAATGTCACAAACTTTCCAAACTTGTGTTCCTGTTTTTTTTTTTTTATCCATGAAAACGAACTAACAAGCCTTATGTTGAAAATGTCTACTAACATTTGACAAAGGAATTTTCAGCAAACTACATCACTACAATGGAGCAAAAATCAATACAAAATTATAATAAAATTGACATGGAATTGCACATATTAATAAGCATTAAATGTTGCTTGATTTGTTAGTTACTCCAAAGATTAGTACACACTGAACAATGATACGTCAGTTCCTACACTATCGACAGTCTCCTCTTTTCTCACCTAAGCAGGGAACTATGGCAAACAAGGGTCCATCTTATGGGCTGAGCCGCCAAGTGCAGGATAAAATTGAGCAGAAGTATGACACTGAACTGGAGGCACGTTTGGTGGAGTGGATTGTGGCTCAGTGTGGGCCGGCGGTGGGAAAGCCAGAGGCAGGAAAACTGGGTTTCCAGACCTGGCTCAAAGATGGATGTGTAAGTAATGCATGTCTTTAATTTTCAGGTCATCTTGGCAATCATGCAAGCAAAAATTTGTACACTTTTAAGAAAGGGCTGCCAAGCATGGGCGTAGTAATAACTTATTATGACAGGAAATACCTTAGATGGACAAAGGCATCCAGCTATCGCTGTAGCTGAATAAAAAGGAGAAACTGATGAAACGTGAAGACAATAAAAACACACGATTTCAACAACATATGGTTTATGTTTGTTTTTTAAGGTATTTCCATAACAATAAAGTATATAAATAATGCAGTGCTAATTGTCAGCCTTTATTACAGTATAAAAACTATAAAAAATAGCCTATTTTCTGCCTTATTCTGTGATAAAATTAAATTTTTTACATTGTATAAATCCATGTTGACAATGCTTAAAGAGTTTGCAGTACATAAAACAATTATAAAGTTGTCAATATGAGAGAAAAAAAAAAAAAAAAGAGAATACAAATTATTAAAATGACTTCGGGCAAGTTTGACTTCATAATAGCTAAATTTGGTCAAAAGTGTTGTGAAGATGCTGCCCCACTTTTTTTTTTTTTTTTTTTTTTAAGGTTTAAATTCATCCTCATGTGTTATAAAGTATATGCCCAGTTTAAAATAGAACAAAAAGGTTAATATATTTTTACCACCATTGATCCCGATCATCTGTACCACATTTCATGAAGATCCAATGAAAGTTGTAGGATGAGTCCAAAAATGTTGCAACAAAATTATAAATTATGGAAAAGCTAGCTAACACAGGGGAGCTCAACTCAAAGGAAGCCACAGGGGAGCCCAGCCTAACTAAGATCCATGAAGTCTGGGGGAGGAGGCTCGAACCCTGCTTTTAAAAAGGGAAGCAAGGAAATAAAACACCTCACTCAACCCTATGGCTCAAAGGACAGCTTACCGAAGGGAGCCAGTGATGTTGTTAAAAAATACCCTCAGCGGCTACCATCTTTGATGGAGCCACAAGAGAGGCTCAACCCCAAGGGAGCCACAGGGAAGCCTAGCCTTACTTCAAGACTCCTGAAAAGTGGCTCAAACCCTGCTTTTAAAAGGGGAGCAAGGGATAACTTACCCTTATAGGATGAACATTCCTCTAGGACCTGCTATATCCAGTGCTTAGTTTTTAGGGGCAGTTGTGGCCTAATGGTTAAAGAGTCAGACTTGTCACCGGAAGGTCATGGTTCAAGTCTCAGTACTGGCAGGAAATGTAGGTGGGAAATGAACAAGCGCTCTCTTCCACTCTCATTACTTGAGCAAGGCACCTAACCCCCAATCACTCCCCAATCTACATGGGGGGAGAGCAACTCTGTCTCAGATAAAGGCACTGCTCCATTGTAGCTAGCAGGTCAAACTAGTGAGGCCTATACACCTAAAACACCAAAGGGGAGCATATATCCCTACTTCAAGGAGTGAATTGTAAAGGGTTCCAAGAGTGGTTGTAGAGGGAGGTAAATGAAGGAGAGGGAAGTAATTGCCACAATCAGCCCATAGCCACTGACCCATGCCACTCTCATTTTGGGGGGGATGTGAAAGGAGCAGGATGTCCTCAGACATGTGCCCATCCTCCTACCTAAACTGAAGTATCTTTGCCGAAAATGCGGCAGCACACATAAATCACTGTCAAGCACTGCTCAGCGCACATATGAAACAGTTTCAGATTCCTGTTTTGCTAAAAAATCTAATCTATGATGATAATGTAGGGTCTGAATATCAAGGACCTCTACAACCTATCAATCCAGCCCTAGACCTAGGCTTCAGAGGTGCATAGCGGAAGAATTAGACATTCCACATTAATCAGTTTCTTTTCTTCGTTTTTTTGAGATTAGACATTAACATGAAAGTATTAGAGCTAGAAAGAGGGGTCCCGAAAGGGAAAGGGCTTCCCGTCAGACTCCTCCCATGCTCCGCCTACAATCCTGTGATCGATCCCGCCTTGCCACTGTGGTGGCCACGGGACCCAAACAATGGGGTGTAGGCGCTCAACTCTCATCCCTCAAGAGAGTCAAACATAGGTGGAGCTTCTCACCAAGACTGCATCACAAAGCATGCATTCAACTCCCCCGAGAGCCAAACGTGCTCCATTCAATGCTAGATTCTTATCACCCTATTGAGAATTAAGTGAGAACAGAGTCTGCTACCATGAATGCATCACTATGACTGTCTTCAACTCCCCTGAGAGCCGAACGTGCTTGTGCAAATGCTGAGAATCAAGGAAGAACAAAGCTTCTTACCAGTCTCTTTCAGCAGTCTTGTGAATGCTTAATAATGTGCACATCCAGCTTCCTCGAGGAGCCAAACACGCTCCACCAGTAGCGTTTGTTTTAGACGCGCATACAAACAAGTGTCTCCTAAAGACAAAAAAGTTGATGATGTGTATTATGGCGCTCTCTTATACTTCCGGGAGCTTCACTTATGACGTCACGGCCTGTCGGCAGTCGGTGAAATTAGAGTGTGCTTACACATGCTTCAGACACCGGTCGCACTGATGCCGTTCTCTATAGCGTCAATCCAAGACGCAGTGTTGAGTTCCACTTTGAAAAGGGAACAATCTAGGTTATTCAGAAGGTAAAATGAATAGGGATTGTAATTGATGGTGTTTCTAGACAAATGCTCCTGAGGAACATGTTCATCTAATCCTGTCATAAACATTATGGCTGCTTATCTGACTACAGTGACAATTCTTCCATCCACTCGAGGACTACATGAACATGTGAATCTGTGAACCTGCCTTTATGGTTGCTTTTTGTATAACAGTTTAGCTCAAGATGAGCTTTGACACACTTTTGTTTTTTATAATTGAGCTGAACTGTTTGCTGTTGGAAACATGATGGACAGTTTTCACTGCACAAAATCTATATGCATGATTTGTAAGTTGATTTTATGGCTTTGTGGCTGCTTCTAACTGCATCATTGGCCTTTTCCACTTTATTCTGATGATGTTTTATCTTAAATTAATTTTAAATTGAAATATATTAAAGGTTTTAAGAGGAGAGCATTTTCAGGAAAGGTAAATGTCACAAACTTTCCAAACTTGTGTTCCTGTTTTTTTTTTTTTATCCATGAAAACGAACTAACAAGCCTTATGTTGAAAATGTCTACTAACATTTGACAAAGGAATTTTCAGCAAACTACATCACTACAATGGAGCAAAAATCAATACAAAATTATAATAAAATTGACATGGAATTGCACATATTAATAAGCATTAAATGTTGCTTGATTTGTTAGTTACTCCAAAGATTAGTACACACTGAACAATGATACGTCAGTTCCTACACTATCGACAGTCTCCTCTTTTCTCACCTAAGCAGGGAACTATGGCAAACAAGGGTCCATCTTATGGGCTGAGCCGCCAAGTGCAGGATAAAATTGAGCAGAAGTATGACACTGAACTGGAGGCACGTTTGGTGGAGTGGATTGTGGCTCAGTGTGGGCCGGCGGTGGGAAAGCCAGAGGCAGGAAAACTGGGTTTCCAGACCTGGCTCAAAGATGGATGTGTAAGTAATGCATGTCTTTAATTTTCAGGTCATCTTGGCAATCATGCAAGCAAAAATTTGTACACTTTTAAGAAAGGGCTGCCAAGCATGGGCGTAGTAATAACTTATTATGACAGGAAATACCTTAGATGGACAAAGGCATCCAGCTATCGCTGTAGCTGAATAAAAAGGAGAAACTGATGAAACGTGAAGACAATAAAAACACACGATTTCAACAACATATGGTTTATGTTTGTTTTTTAAGGTATTTCCATAACAATAAAGTATATAAATAATGCAGTGCTAATTGTCAGCCTTTATTACAGTATAAAAACTATAAAAAATAGCCTATTTTCTGCCTTATTCTGTGATAAAATTAAATTTTTTACATTGTATAAATCCATGTTGACAATGCTTAAAGAGTTTGCAGTACATAAAACAATTATAAAGTTGTCAATATGAGAGAAAAAAAAAAAAAAAGAGAATACAAATTATTAAAATGACTTCGGGCAAGTTTGACTTCATAATAGCTAAATTTGGTCAAAAGTGTTGTGAAGATGCTGCCCCACTTTTTTTTTTTTTTTTTTTTTTTAAGGTTTAAATTCATCCTCATGTGTTATAAAGTATATGCCCAGTTTAAAATAGAACAAAAAGGTTAATATATTTTTACCACCATTGATCCCGATCATCTGTACCACATTTCATGAAGATCCAATGAAAGTTGTAGGATGAGTCCAAAAATGTTGCAACAAAATTATAAATTATGGAAAAGCTAGCTAACACAGGGGAGCTCAACTCAAAGGAAGCCACAGGGGAGCCCAGCCTAACTAAGATCCATGAAGTCTGGGGGAGGAGGCTCGAACCCTGCTTTTAAAAAGGGAAGCAAGGAAATAAAACACCTCACTCAACCCTATGGCTCAAAGGACAGCTTACCGAAGGGAGCCAGTGATGTTGTTAAAAAAAACCCTCAGCGGCTACCATCTTTGATGGAGCCACAAGAGAGGCTCAACCCCAAGGGAGCCACAGGGAAGCCTAGCCTTACTTCAAGACTCCTGAAAAGTGGCTCAAACCCTGCTTTTAAAAGGGGAGCAAGGGATAACTTACCCTTATAGGATGAACATTCCTCTAGGACCTGCTATATCCAGTGCTTAGTTTTTAGGGGCAGTTGTGGCCTAATGGTTAAAGAGTCAGACTTGTCACCGGAAGGTCATGGTTCAAGTCTCAGTACTGGCAGGAAATGTAGGTGGGAAATGAACAAGCGCTCTCTTCCACTCTCATTACTTGAGCAAGGCACCTAACCCCCAATCACTCCCCAATCTACATGGGGGGAGAGCAACTCTGTCTCAGATAAAGGCACTGCTCCATTGTAGCTAGCAGGTCAAACTAGTGAGGCCTATACACCTAAAACACCAAAGGGGAGCATATATCCCTACTTCAAGGAGTGAATTGTAAAGGGTTCCAAGAGTGGTTGTAGAGGGAGGTAAATGAAGGAGAGGGAAGTAATTGCCACAATCAGCCCATAGCCACTGACCCATGCCACTCTCATTTTGGGGGGGATGTGAAAGGAGCAGGATGTCCTCAGACATGTGCCCATCCTCCTACCTAAACTGAAGTATCTTTGCCGAAAATGCGGCAGCACACATAAATCACTGTCAAGCACTGCTCAGCGCACATATGAAACAGTTTCAGATTCCTGTTTTGCTAAAAAATCTAATCTATGATGATAATGTAGGGTCTGAATATCAAGGACCTCTACAACCTATCAATCCAGCCCTAGACCTAGGCTTCAGAGGTGCATAGCGGAAGAATTAGACATTCCACATTAATCAGTTTCTTTTCTTCGTTTTTTTGAGATTAGACATTAACATGAAAGTATTAGAGCTAGAAAGAGGGGTCCCGAAAGGGAAAGGGCTTCCCGTCAGACTCCTCCCATGCTCCGCCTACAATCCTGTGATCGATCCCGCCTTGCCACTGTGGTGGCCACGGGACCCAAACAATGGGGTGTAGGCGCTCAACTCTCATCCCTCAAGAGAGTCAAACATAGGTGGAGCTTCTCACCAAGACTGCATCACAAAGCATGCATTCAACTCCCCCGAGAGCCAAACGTGCTCCATTCAATGCTAGATTCTTATCACCCTATTGAGAATTAAGTGAGAACAGAGTCTGCTACCATGAATGCATCACTATGACTGTCTTCAACTCCCCTGAGAGCCGAACGTGCTTGTGCAAATGCTGAGAATCAAGGAAGAACAAAGCTTCTTACCAGTCTCTTTCAGCAGTCTTGTGAATGCTTAATAATGTGCACATCCAGCTTCCTCGAGGAGCCAAACACGCTCCACCAGTAGCGTTTGTTTTAGACGCGCATACAAACAAGTGTCTCCTAAAGACAAAAAAGTTGATGATGTGTATTATGGCGCCCTCTTATACTTCCGGGAGCTTCGCTTATGACGTCACGGCCTGTCGGCAGTCGGTGAAATTAGAGTGTTTACACATGCTTCAGACACCGGTCGCACTGATGCCGTTCTCTATAGCGTCAATCCAAGACGCAGTGTTGAGTTCCACTTTGAAAAGGGAACAATCTAGGTTATTCAGAAGGTAAAATGAATAGAGATTGAAACAGACACCCCAACATTAGCACAATGAATGCTGGGACCAACCAAAATCAAATTTCACAACATTCATGTTGAGTGACACAAATACATCATCAAATCAGATGAGTTATCTGCATGAGTAACCTGGTCACTCAGCGTTTTTATAATGTCATTCATAATTATGATTACATTTATGGAAAACACTGACATGTAGAATGAAATCTTGTTTCTTTACCCGCTCTCAGGTTTTGTGTGAGCTCATCAATAGTCTGTGTAAGGACAAGCCCGTAAAGAAGATCCAGAGCTCCAGTATGGCTTTCAAACAGATGGAGCAGGTGTCACAGTTCCTCAATGCTGCGGAGCGATACGGCGTCATCAAAACCGACATGTTTCAGACGGTAGATCTGTGGGAGGGTGAGTACACCGACATATCACAGACCTTTCTCGAACAAACATTTATTCTTCATAGACATTCTGATCCCATATCACAATCCAGTAAAATATTGTTTATAGCTTTGTTTACATTAAATAAGGTTGTTAAATAAATATGGTTGAATAAGTATTAATGAATCACGAGACAAAGAGCAAAACTAAACTGACTTATAGTAGTTTCCATATATGCAGTAAGCATGTCTGATTAATTAACAGGATACTAATATTCTTTTACTGATTAGTGTGTGCTATAATACAAAATCAATTTATGTTTAATATTTAAAATATTACATTTAATGTAAAAAAAAAAAAAAAAAACATTAATTGCAAATTTAAATGCCCCCATTTATCACCATGGTTTGTACAGAATTAAAACAAACAATCAATTCAACCTTTATTGAAATTATTATAATTTAATTTAATAATTTATTTGAAATCAAAATATCATGTTTTATTTATTTATTTATTTTTATTTATTTTCTGAGAAAATGGTGGATTATATTTGACCCATCACTTTTCATTCAGCTTCCGTTCATTTTGTTATGCTGTGTCATCATTACCCATTTAAAAATGGTTTGATATTTCTCATATATTTGAGTATCATTAAAGTCTTTTTGATCAATCAGAAGTTTGTCTTATAGTCTTATGTTTATTATGGCATTGTAAAGATCAATATTTCAACTGTATGTATGTATGGGGGAAAAATCACACTTTCTGTTGCACCATATTTCTTAAAACAACACTACTGACTAAATAATGCTGTGAAATTATCATTTCTATACCTATTTATCTTCAAGTAATATTTATCCACTCGTCGATCACCATTATCCTTGAAATAAGTGTAATGAAAGTGTCTCAATTTTTTTCTTCATCTGTGAATTAAAAGTGAATTAAAAGCAATCTTTCATGGATCTTTGACTAATACCCATAATTCCATGTACCAAACAAGTATCTCTGGAATATTTACAGTGGTGAGGCTACTGTTGAAAACTAACAAACAAACAAGCCAAAAAGCATTCAACATCATCTAATCAATTCAATTAGAACACACAGTATTAAAGCAGAATCACAGTGGACGTCTCCCTGCTAGATCCCAAAAAGAAAAGTCCAGAACAGTTAAGGTATATCTGCATTATTATATATTTTGTTTTAATCATCCTGCCACTATGCCGTCAGGAAAGGACTTGGCCGCAGTGCAGAGGACACTCATGGCTCTGGGTAGCATCGCGGTCACAAAAGATGATGGCGCCTTCCGTGGAGATCCCAACTGGTTCTTCAAGTGAGTTACTGCTGATCACACTTCAGAGGTTACATGGACTGTTTAGTCTGGGGTTATAAATCAAACAGTATGGTTTTAATTTATTGATGTTATGATGTTTATATTTATATTGTTATGATGATTAATTTAATATCTTGCAGGAAAGCTCAGGAGAACCGAAGAGATTTCTCTGACGACCAGATGAAAGAGGGGAAAAATGTCATCGGCCTGCAGATGGGATCCAATAAAGGGGCGTCCCAGAGTGGCATGACAGGCTATGGTCGACCTCGACAGATCATGAACCCATGAGCCAATCTTTCTTCCCTCGGTTCCCTGACCATCGACGCATCCTAATCATTTGACTCCAAATGTTCCTTTCAGAATATGACCAGAATGATAGTGTAATAAATATAAATAAAAAAAATAACACCACTTGGTACTAAAATTATCCCTATTTTTGTGTAACACATATTTGGTTGAATTGTAATGCTTCAAAATGACCAATTGTGTCTAACATTTCATTTGCGATACTGTATATGCAAGTTGACATGAAATCAGAATGAACCCCATTTACTTTCTCAATACACGCTCCTGGTGTTATTGTGGATGATTCACTGGTGCATGTTATTCCAAAGGGGAAAATAAAAAAAAAGTCAATCTCCTCATCTAAATTTAACAACTTGCTCAACTTATAAAATGTCTTTTCTCTTTAGCCAATGTCAGCGATCTCTCTTATTTTTTATAGAAAGGCTTCAACCAGTCAATTCCTCACAGACAAAATCAAGTAGGCTTCACTCGTCTCATTACAGAAATAATTCTTATTATAATGTTTTGTTGATTTTAAGGGCATGTCTGAGAGCACATAAAATTGTAACCCATGGTAAAAGAGATGCTAAAACATTTTCCCTTTTTGTTTTTATTTAAACCACATCTGAGTTCTTGTTCACAAGAATACCACACTTCAGTAAAAAAAAAAAAAAAACTGGCTAAAATCAGTAAAATGTCTGCAGTTAAGCAGACCTCGGCTTTAAACAATCTCTTTTCTTATGTCAAAATTCAAGTGTTGAGGTATTTATACTCTGAAAATTATCCAATCGTGTCACATTCAATGCATCACGATCAAGAAAAAACAAGTATGTAAAAGAATGTAATTATATTATACTCTATAACATATCATTCACGCAGCAGTCACCAAACACACACTTTCAATTGTGCAATCGATTCAATCCTATATGCAATAAATGTTTCAAATACTGCAAAGACTCGCTCACTTTATCAGGCACTCTTATAAGGTAACATTGTCATGAACATCAAATAAATCAAAGAAAACAAAATAAGGCAACTCAATACAGAGCATTTGCTCACATGCTCAAACAAAAGCAAAGTGCAACCTGAAATTCCAAACAAAAGAAATGGAGACAAAGAAACAAAAAAGAGAGGAGAAGAGAGGATCCAGTTTCCAGTTTTGGGGTTTTTCCTGAGTGCTACGTGTTCATATCAGCAGCAATGAGGGGGACTTTGGACTCACTGTCCATCTCGGGCTGGATTTCAACCACTTGACTGTCCTCTAGGCTTGTGGATCCAGCCTGCAATCCTCTGTCTCTTCCCCTGACGGCCACACTACATCCACGCCAGTCCCAATGAGTCAGGGTCACTTCAAGAGTGTAATACAGCGACCAGAAGAGGGCAAAACAGCCCAGCAGTAGAAGAGACTGCAAATCACAAAACAACAGATTACTGGTCATTTTCATAGTCCTGATTATTATATAGTAATTTAACACAGTATTTTGAACATGTAAAAACTGTTTTCAGTGTAAGCCATACTGTAGTTATACAGTGTTGCACAAAAGTTTACATACCGCTTGCAGAATCTGTGAAAATGTGAATAATTTTAACAAAATAAGTGAAATCATACAAAATGCATGTTACTTTTTATTTAGTACTGTCCTGAGTAAGATATTTTACATAAAAGATGTTTACATAGAGTCCACAAGACAAAAAATAGCTGAATTTATAAAAATGACCCCACTCAAAAGTTTACATACTTTTGATTCTTACTTGATTACTTCATACTTGATTCTTAAAGGGGACATAATCGGGTCCCCGGTACATCTACCAACCCAGAAAACGTGAAAAAGGACAACCCAGTAACTTTGTTTTGTTAAGCCTTTCTCTGCAAGCATGTAAAAAAAAAAAAAAAAAAAACGAGACACTCAGATTCCCCTCCCCTTGTGACGTAGGAAGGGGATCTTATTATAATATTACTGCCTCAGAATCTGCACGTTTCCACCCACGGTGCCGTCATTTTGTTTTCGCAAGCGACAACGGTGTACCAGTTCTAACGCCATGGCAAAAGTTGGATCAAAGCATGCTAACTGTTCTGTTCTGTCGAGCACAGAACATTATTTAGCGTCTCATTAGCTTGGATAGCCTGAAAGTTGACCCTGACAAGCTCGATTGTTAAAAAAGGAGCGTTTCTGTCTCAACAATATTTTGGAAGAAATATTAGACCATTCACGGCATTTGATAGCAATCATAAACGTTAGCCTGGTGTGTATGGCTCTGTTTGAAATGTCCAGTTTCATTCTAAAAGTTATAACTTCTTCCCGAGTCTCTCCATCAGTGTCGGCTCCAGTTTGAACAATGTGAGGCTGAACACCGTTACTGACAATCCTCATTTTGGCTGCGTGAGACTCTCCAGCTTTGTTGTTGTTGAGCAACCAAAGCGTGAGCTGTTAAAGCCGGGAGCAGCAGCTCATTTGCATTTAAAGGGACACACACAAAAATGGTGTGTTTTTGCTCACACCCAAATAGGGGCAAATTTGACAAGCTATAATAAATGATCTGTGGGGTATTTTGAGCTGAAACTTCACAGACACATTCTGGGGACACCAGAGACTTATATTACATCTTGTGAAAAGGACATAATAGGTCCCCTTTAATACTGTGTGTGGCTACCTGGATGATCCATTGCTTTGCTTGTTTGTTTGTTTTTGCTTTGTAATGTTTTTTCTTGAGTCCCTTCTTTGTCCTGAACAGTTAAACTGCCACATATTCTTCAGAAAAACCTTCCAGGTCCCAGAAATTCTTTGATTTTCCAGCATCTTTTGCATATTTTAACCCTTTCCAGCAGTGACAGTGTGAAAAGATGGATCTCAAAATCATACAGAGGACAACAAAGAGACACAAACATAACTATTAAAAAAAGGTTTAAACATTCGCTGATGCCCCAGAAAGAAAACATGATGCATTAATAGCCTTAACTTATGGAATTTTAAGATCAAGGCAAATTGTACTTAATTTGTCTTCCGGGAAACATGTAGGTATCTTCTGTTGCTTAAGAAGGGCAGTACTAATTTTAAAAAAAATGATATTTAAACAAAATGAGAAATTTGGACATCTTCATTTCCTTCTGGAGCATCAGTGAATACTTGTTTGAGTCCCTCAATTGTCCTCAGTGTAAAAAGATGGATCTCAAAATCATACAGTCACTGCTGGAAAGAGTTCAAATATGCAGAAGATGCTGGAAAATCAAAGAATTTGCAGGACCTAGAGGATTTTTCTTAAGAACATTGGTCAATTTATGTAAAATCTTATTCAGGATAGTACTAAATAAAAATAACATGCATTTTGTATGATCCCTCTTATTTTGTTACAATTATTCCCATTTTCACAGATTCTGCAAAGGGTATGTAAACTTTTGAGCACAGCTGTATATGTGATTTTCCCTCTTTGCACATTGTGTGTAACAGCATGACACACCTTCAGGCTGTTCGAGGTGAACGGGCTCACAATTTCAGGAGGAACATCTATACCAGGCGGGCAGGGGAGAGCAAAACTGCTGTTTAGATACTGGCCACCCATGGCGTCTTCAACAACTCTGGCAATTGAAACAAAGTTTCATACAAATACTTTACAAATACTAAAATGGTAAACGGTCAAATTTGAGGTTCATCGTATTCAGTCTAAAAATAAAACAAATGATTATACTGCAAAATTACAAGAAGCACAATCTGTTTAACAGACCAGAGTGTTTAAATGTTTGCTGTTCATTTCCTCAACATTTAAAATATTTACAAGTAACTTCAATGAATTAATTTAGAGTATTAGTCCTCTCTAGTCCTCACCTTTGTCTCTCTTTCACCTGCTGATGAGACAGAGATGAGCCATAAAGAGTGAGTTTCCAGTACTTCAGAACGCCCGACGACAGACTCGACTCTTCTGAAACACAGAAACAGGGGTGATGCATCACCGCTTGATGCTATAGAAGCAAATATGGACAAAACAAAAACGGTGAACCCTCAGACTTAACAGCACCAGTCTGCAAACAATGCCACAAGACCCGTAGCTGCAGGAGGACATGTACTAAACCTCACAAAGCATCTGTACTTTGAAGTGTTACCCAAACTTCTTTTCACCCCTAAGTTTGCCATGAATATATTGGGGCCTTAAATATTTTTTAGCTAGTCTTTGGTATCGTTTGCAGCGACGGAAAGCTGTTTCTTTGCCATTGCAAGTTTAATTTGATTCAATACATGCTAGCTAGCTTATTCAGTGGACACTGCTCATGAAATACTTTACCAAAGGGTCAGGGTTTGGCAGGTTAGCTATTTTCAGTTAGCCCCTGCTGGTAAATGTCAAAAAGCATTTTGTTTTAAATCACAATTGATCAAAAGTAGCTATATATTCAGACTAAATATTGTCATTTTTTTTTTTGCAAGGAGAGTTGAATAGCCATCGTGTATGTTCCTGTAGTGCCATCAGCCAAGCAGCCTTTATTGTATTTTCAAGATGCTCCTAGGACATCATTAGCAAGCAAAGGCTAGCAGCTAACCAGATGAAGTTTTCCACAAATATCTTATTACACACTTCTGTATTTCAAAATAAGGCAAGTGGTGATGTGTAGGTTGTATTGTCTTACTGTAGTCAGTGATCTGTAGACTGTATTGTCCCTCTGCTCTTTCTCCCCAACATCGAACCGTGGAAAACGTCCAGTCCGTTAATCCAGTCGTATCTCTATTCAAACAACAAAACTGGTTCACATCACAGACTCACACTGGCAGCATACAGAACGCATATGTGTGTAGTGAATCAGAAGTGTTTGGACGCTCACACATCCAGCGCTCTCTTGGCTCCGATCAGTGAGGTCATTCCACTGGGACACACGAGGACGATCTCAACGTTCCCACGCCGAGGATGGACAATCGTCACAGTGACAGACACGTGCTCCAGTGTTTGCATGCCTGACTGCCTCAAGTCAGATACCGTGACTATGAATGAAAGTATTTAAATGAAAGAGAAAGGTTAATATTTTTCTAGCACTTCGCATCTTTTAGTTTTATTGACATTATAGACAATCAAAGCATATTCAAAGCCTGAACTGATTTTAATTTCCCCATCGATATGAAGCAATTACAAGGAGAAAAAAAAATCCTTGACACATACACAATGTCTGGTTTAACATCCCATGTCTGCTGCACATAAACAGCGCTGGTGCAGATTACAGCATTCACACAGTGCGAGTAAGCAGCATGGTTTACATACAAGTAGTACTTGATCTACAGGCAAACTCTAAAGCAAGGGGTTTTTCCATTTATAACTAACATAAGGTCTCTGGTAAACATAACTTTACGATACTTGGACGTTTTGCACTACAACGTAAATTACCCATACCCCTAACGTTCTTATCTAGCAACTTATTAGAAACATACTTTTTTTCTTCAAATAAACATGGCTTCAAAAATTGAGTTTTCGATAATGTAAATTAGGTTTAACAATGTTCAAGTTTGGAATAATTCTCAATGGCCTTTTACTGCTAACTATTTATGGCAGTTATTAAAAGTTTAGGAGCCCAGAAATCACTATACAGAGCTGAAGCAACAATGTCAGTGTTTGAGCTTGAAATGTTCCTGCTGACGCAGTTACGCTGCTGCTACACTCACATGCTGCAGATGCTGCTTAAAAATAACACAATGTCATCAATAAGTTAAATTAAGGACTGCTGAAAGGGAACAGTGCGGTCTACCAGTCCTTCTGAATTCTTACATTAGGCTACACTAACTCCATTTCCTCAGAGAGTGTTTGCTAACTCAAGCTCAATACTCTCTAACCATATAGGGAAATGTTTTTCTCAGGGTGAGAGAGAGAAAGAGAGTTCATCATGGTAAACAATTAGAGAAAGGCATAAACAAAAATAAAATTCTAAAGGTTCATTATGAGATGCGAACACTGTGCACAGCCTTTTAAAGTCACCATGAAATCAATCAATGGCAGTGGTGTAAAGTAAATGTAATTAGTTATTGTACTTAAGTATCATTTTAGTCTACTTTGACAGAGTATTAAAGATATTAGCAGCTTTTACTCTACTTGACTACATTTGTGAATTAGAATATGTACTCTTTACTCCAATACATTTGTGATGAACAAAGCCATTATTCATTACAGCCTGCATGGCACCTAACTTTTTCTGCAGCAGTTTATTTCTTACTCACACGAACTTGTCAACAAGGCTACTTTAGGTGAATGCGAGTGCATTAGCAGGAAATTTCTGAATCGCAGGTGTTTCATATATGAGATGAGGATGTGGCCTAAACCAGCACATCCATCCCTTAGGAGTTGAGGACTAGTGCATCTTTGAGTCTACACTCTTTGCGAGTAAAATACTTAAGTACTGTTAAAATCAGGTAACTTGTAGCATGTAATTTTCACAGTAAGGTATCTCTACTTTTACTTAAGAAGAAATTAAAGTTTTCAGGTACTCTTTACACCTCTGATCAATGGACAATTATTTTTTCAATGCAGTGATTTCCATTAATTACCTAGACTCCAGCGGCCCACCATAGTCTAATCTGTGCCGCCACAGTTTCATAATGAACCAAAAATATATTTAAACTTCTCATAATAACATAAAAGGTATCATTGTTTTCTGCCATTGCTTTGGAAAAGTATCTGTCAGACGAACTAAAATCGCAAGGGAAATACGGCTTTTTGCCCTTACCAAACTACAAAAGACTGCGATTTAATTAAATAAGTATGTAGCCTGTTTGAGCTGGGTGTTTCAAAGTGAAGTGTGCACTTTCCTCACACAATCTTTTTGTGATCCGGTGTTTTGGGAACTTGAGAACGTAGCGGGCAACAGTTACACTTTATTTGCACATTCGCATAATTTCCAACATTTTTGTGGGAAGATGACTATAGCATTTCATTAGATTTCTAATGAGACTCGTTTGTAAATCTGTTTTCACAGAAACGGTAGCTTTCCACCAAAATAAAAGCTCAACTGCAGTTTCCGTCACAATAAAAGCTCAAGGGTTTACCTCTTTCAAGTGTAGAAATTAGGACAAACAAATTGTAATTTACTAACTTTAGCATAAAGTAAAATAATATACTTATGAAATATTCATTTTCACTTGTTTTTTACAGTGCACTTGTTTTAGAATATATGGCTATTACTGTCATAGGAATAATAATAATAATTAGTGCTGTCAATTGATAAAAAAAAAAAAAACTAATTAATCACACTTTTTTTTCCTGTTATTAATCAATTAATTGCACCTAACATTAAAGTTTTTCAAATATTTTTATTTTGTAATATTTTCAGATTGAATTTCCAAAATAATATAGAAACAACATAAAAATGGTATATTTTAAATATTTGTTTAATGGCGCCTTTTTACTATGAAGGCCAGGGCTCAACGCTATAGGTTTTTTTTTCTACTGGCCCAGAATATAGATTAATTCTTATTAAAACTTTTTTTTTTAAAAAAAAAGAGCAGTGAGTGATTTTGTCTTTGTCTTTTGTTCTTTGATTAACAGTAATGACACAGACAGCAGCAGGTTTATTAGGCTGCTGTCACTTTAAGAGCTGACGTGGATCTGGTGGGGTGGGGGGTGCATGTTGCTTTAAAGGGGTAGTTCACCCAAAAATGACCCCTCAAGTTGTTCCAAACCTGTATGAGTATCTCTGTTAAACACAAAAGAAGATATTTTAAATTATGTTGGTAATCAAACAGTGGACAGAAGCCATTGACTTCCATAGTAGGGAAAAAAAAAAAATATACTATTGAAGTCAAAGCCTTCCGTCAACTGTCTGGTTACCAGCATTCTTCAACATGTCTTCTATTGTGTTCAACAGAAGAAAAAAACTCAGTTTTAGATCAACTTGAAGGTGAGTAAATGATGACAGAATTTTCACTTTTGGGTGAACTATCTCTTTAATCAAAGACAAAAGCTTTCCCTCCCCCTCATGACAACATGTGCAGAATAACCTTTTCCCTTCATCAATCTGTCACTCAAATGAGATTGCAGCAATCAGCAAATGAAAACGATCCAAACAATTCCCGATGATCAAAATCAAGTCCCGCCCTATACTTTTTCTTGTTCCAGAAGCTGTTTCACAGATATATGTCACAATAAGAAAGAAAAGACAATCACCACTTCTGTTTAATGCTGATATTAATGTGTATATTCCTACTTGTGCCTTCAGAAAGTATTTGCTTCCATTTCTTTCACATTTTACTTCTGTTACACTTACAAAACAAATTTTCATTTAAAATTATCCAATTTATTTAATATAATAATGTTTCATTAGTGCCATCTTACTTTCACTGGGTTGGACTATATATTTAAGTGAACATAAATGTATTCCATATAACTGCTTTTCTACATATAACTGCTTTTCTGAAGCCTTTATAACTGTTTTTTCTAAATGTCAATACATTTGAGTCCAGAAATTTTAAAGCGGTCATAAAGGGGTCAGATCTTTATAACATGCTTCTGGAGGTTAGCTTATGAAGTTAGCATGTTTTTTTTTTTTCATGAAACATTTCAAAAGTTGTAAAAATGATAATTTTCCATCCTCATTTTCACTCTCTTCAGATGCTTCATTTCAAGGTGTGCCTAACCTCTTTCAGAAACAGACTGCTGTGACTGGTGCATTTCACCTCCTCCAGAGCATGTGACGTGTTTTGATGCTCGAGATGGTTAATGCTATAATAGAGCTGTGCATGTTTGAGCCTATGTTTGCACTAAAACTACCATACACATCTAACATCTTCCATACGATAATCACACTTTGTCACTCATAAAACAATGAACTAAAAACACTAACAACGTGTTATACAATTATACAATGTTTTCTTCTGTACAATTTCTTTACAAAACAAGAATGACAGTATGACACTCTCTCCCATTCAGAATTCACTGCAGTTTATGTTACACGGTCCATGTTTACATCACAGTACAAACTGAAGTTTCCTCTTTTGTATAGATGGTAATGAAACTGACAGACTAACATCTGTGTAGATGTTCAGATACATCTAATTATTCCAGATCTAAAGAATGAAATACGAATGAATTAGTGGACACATGACCGACTGATGCTTAAACTGTGTCAGAAGATTCAGCTCAAAAGACAGTTTTTCAGAGAGAGAACAACTGTCAAAGAGAGCAAGAAATGCACCGGCTCTCAACCAACTGACTAAAGACAGAGAGAGACAAAAGGAAAACAGCGAGAAAGATGTGAGCGAAAATGAGAAGGGAAGCAACATTTCACTTTCACTGTATACCTCAACACATGAACGCTCACAAACATTTCCAAGTAAGGGCAGACAACTGCCGTCTGTGGCACGGATCCACTCAACAGAGCCTCGCTCATCACCCTGCTGTCATAATAGCCCTTTTTATGGCCTGCTCTGAATTACGGATCCAAACACAGTAAATAATTATATTTCGGTTAAGTTAAACATTTAAATACTGAAATAATGAAAATGTATTCATTTCCATTATATTTTTTTATGTATGCAACATCTTTATTGTTCCTTCTGATTTCAGGGTGAAATGTTACATGTTTTTAAGAGCTCTTCCTACATTTCATGCTGTGTTCTGTTTATTCTAAATATAAATCTCTTACCATTCCAAGTGTGAGAGAGAGTTTTGGGATAGGCTGGGATGATCTCATTGACCTTTAAAACTGGGCTCTGATAGGACACCAAGTAGGGGACGGACTCCCAAACCTGCCAGTCATATAGACACAGACTCTCAGCTTCCTCATATAAACTGTATTTCTGTGAAAGCAGCACTGCTGTGATGAGCGCAGACTCTACCTTGGCAGCGTTGACGAGCCTCCAGGCGTTGAGCAGCCCGAAGCCGTACATGTGGCTGTGATGGAAACCTGCTCCGTTCGTTCTCCAGTCAGCCTGTGTGTCGTGCTGGAGACAAAGCAGAAACATGAGGATAAGACATCACTAAAACCTCATCATTAAAACATTAACACTCAAATTAAGACTGATAGTATAAATAATAAAATAATAAAAAATAAAATAACATTTGCAGCTATATCAATATTGGTATTGAGAACTGTGAAATTTATTGACTGACAGCTCTCCTGTCCCCATGTTGAGAGAAATAAAGGTCAGAGGTGTTGTGTGCGCTGTGTGAACATGATGTTATTGTAGTTCTAGACTAAATGTGAACATGCATTTACTCATCTCACTTGAACTAAAACATTCAGTATCCCTCAAAATGATAAAAACAGTGAAACGCAAACTCAGAATTTTATGCAAACCTGTAATAATTAACTATATTAAATTACACAAATATACTTTATTTAATCTCACTTTATTAACCAACGTCTTTGCTGCTGACCATCAATGATCCAATTCAACATACTAATAAGCAAAAATGACTTTCGATTAGATTTAGAAATAAGAATGTTAAACTTCCTTCTCCTGTATCCTATTCATCTTTAATCCAGAATGGCAGCACAGCTGAAAGGTTTGTTTGAGCTGCGCCCTCTACTCTACAGGTGTAAATATGCATTTCAGCCTGAGGCTTAATCACTTCACTTTTGGTGTGAAAGGGCCTTTATATTTGCCAAAAATAGAACTTTTTTAGTTGTTATTAAAAAACAAACAAGCAAGCCCAGCCCAGGGGAGAAAAAGTAACGCAAAAATAATGTAACATTACTTTTCATAAAAAGTAAATAAGTACATTTTAAGAACAAAAAAAATCAATTAAAAATTGATTCTTGACTGAATCTGCAGCAAATGTAAGAAAACCAAAACAGGAGCAATATAGTTTCTCTTACAAATACCTGTTAAGAGCCGAGTCACAGAGGCATTTTGTACCAGTTATAAGTGGATTAGTAATGATTTGTTAATATCCACATAAAACGAAAACAAAACTTGAATGACTTTTTCCAAATCAGGTGTGGACAAAAATGGTTTTACCTTCGTTATTAATTGCAAGTAATAAAACATGATTTAACCACAGAAAAAAACTGCTTCTCAAATTTTTACTGGCTTAAAAAAAAGGGGCTAAACTGCCCAGATCAGAAAAACTATTTTCATACCATACTACAACTATTCACAGATATGACGAGACACGCACGGGAGAGAAACATATGTAGGCAATTTCCCCTGAAAACCTTCTGTCAGCTCTAATATAAACACTTATAATCGGCATACCATAGTGAATCAGGGTAAGACCAAATCATGTTTTGGAGGAAGGATTGATGATGTATTGACTCATTTAAATTTTGTAAAAAATGTAATAAAAAAAAGTTACAGTGTACCTTTAATAGAGGCATCAATGTCAGTATTGGTGATACTGGCCTTAATTTATAGTGCAAAAATTTAAAATACTGTATGTTTCTTGTACATTTGGATATGTGAAAATATATTTATGATGACACCATTTAACATTAGATGTGATTAACTGTGATCAAGCACAAAAAAATGTGCAATTAATAACTTTTTTTTAATTGATCGACAACCCTAGTATATATATAAAATTTAAAATTGAAATTTGAGAGTGTCGTTGTATATGACATTTGGACTACATTCACGCT
Organism: Ctenopharyngodon idella; assembly: GCF_019924925.1. NCBI lineage: Eukaryota > Metazoa > Chordata > Actinopteri > Cypriniformes > Xenocyprididae > Ctenopharyngodon > Ctenopharyngodon idella. Next base: position 30,447,738 of record NC_067234.1, on the reverse strand, counting down.
GTCAGTCCAAATCCGATTATCTGTGTATCCGACTGGAATCTGATCTAAATGATCGACTGTCCACACTGTGTATCGCAACTGTTCGGATCTGATTTGTGTGTCCCGTGTGTTTCGTTTTCCAATAAAGTTGTCAAAAACAACATGGAGGGGTTTGTAATGTTGTCTTAGAAATAACGATGTGTAGCTGCGGCAGGGCTGGACTACTAATGAAGCAGCGGCAGAAACAGAGGCTGGCTTGAGCGGCTTCATTCCTGCCGCACAATGAAAGAAGTGAAGACGCCTTATCACAGATGTCTCCATTATATATACGTTGTACATGACATGAGAAAGTGACAGGTAGGTGTACACTAAATCTGGATTTCCAGAAATGAGATATGAAAAGGATTTCAAACCACATATGAATGTAGATTTGTAAAAGTTGGATTTCATGGGATTTTTTACCATTCACACTTGCTAAACATGATTGGATTCCAATCAGACTTGCACTGACAGTCTAAAAAGGCTTTAGACATGTAAAATCTGGACCATGTTTAGGAAAACAAAGAAAACGAATAAACAAACAATCTTGCTGTAGTGCTGAATGTCCACATGGTTGAAGCAGCTGATATTCAGAACAGCACCGTGATGTTGCTTTAAAATGTATTTGGTAATTACAAGTTATCCCATATGGACACGGCAAGGTTTATTAACAGTGGATTACTTACATTAAAGGATGAGTAAAGTGATACCTGTGTTGCTGTGTAAGTAATGATGTGCTGAACGTCACGCCAGCTCAGACAGGGCCGCACCTGCAGCATGAGCGCCACCATTCCTGCTGCCAGCGGTGCCGCCGCAGACGTGCCCGTGTGTCCATCAGTGCAGCCGGTGCCACTCTGCAGAGACCAGTCTGACGTCACCTGAAAACAAACATATGAGAACTGGTATATCTATCTTACTTTTCTTTATTGTTTATGAAAACAGGAGAAAAAGAATGAAAACATGCCTGACTAAAAATGAGATGAGTGTGAATTTACTGTACTTGAATTAACAGTGACTTAAAGTGATGTTTTAGTGGATTTAAGTTTTCGGTTTTAATAGTGTATAAAGTTTTGTTAAAGCCGACGTGAAACTAAAATGCAATGCTATTTTCTGAATGCATGTTAAAGATATGATTCATCCATGTATATCAGAGCTGCACGATTCTGGATAAATTGAGTAATTTTTGTTTCAAAGAGAGATCACAATTCTCCCATGATTCTGAATATACAACTAAATAAAATAACATGCAATTTACTAGAGGTTCTGACAAAATATTAATTGCTGCAGTCTACTGCAAAAAAAAAAAAAAAAAAAAAAAATTGTAGGGATGCACCAATATGAAAATTTTTGTTGATACTGATATCCAATAATTCTTTATATTTGAAAGCCGATAACCGATATATCGGCCGATAAACCTAAATCCAAATTTTTATATAATTTTTGCCTGATTACAAAAACAAGTCTCACCATTAAAAGCCATGTCCCAATCACACAATTATAGTGTTCTCATTATAATTTTATGTAGTCTATATGACAGACTTGCACTGTACTTTGCACTTACTGTATTTTCCTTTTTGAAGTGATTTCAAATTATATTTCAAGCAATTCAAAACCATCATGGCGAACAGTGCGCATCTGAAGTGTCTCAGCTGAAGGAAATAATACATTGTTTATCGTCTTTAATATATTGGCCAAATTTTCGTATTGGGCCAATAATGATAACATTACAAACGAACATATATCGGCCAATACTGATATGATGGCTGATATATCACGCATCCCTATTCATTTGAATATTTTTTTTTTATTGGAATGAATGAACGAATGAAAGATTCAATGATTCACTTATAAAACAATCACTTATATTATTACTGGATGAATCAGCTTTTGAACTAATCTCTTGAATGAATGATTCAATGAGAAATACATTCTTTAACACTTGTCGCCACCTACTGGTGTAACGGTGCAATTGATACAGTCTTTTCAAGTTACTTTCAAAGCGTAATTTGCTCAATTTTGATCACTACCGTAGACATCATTTATATCTAAACTATAAACTTTCATCACAGTACTTCTGTGATATGAATTATTGTAAGACAAATAATGATGTGTGGTTGAAAAGACTTTTTGTGAAGCTGTTTCATATCTATACATGACAACTGCTCTCTCTGGATCAGAACACAGATCTGAATGTTCACTGTGATCGCAACTGACAAAGGTTTAATAGACATCACCGAATCGCTGTCATTTAGGAATAAGATCCCATTGGTGTTTGAATCAAGAATCTTTTGAATCTTTTAATGATTAATTGTGCAGCTCTAATGTATATGTTTCTTTTATTTATTTATTCGACCTTATAATATTGAATCAAATCACTTTTTTTCACCTTATAATATTGAATCAAAATATCAAAACTGGATCCTCTGGTGAAAACATCTACTAATTTTCCTTCTTGACCAGTGCTGGCTATTTGACAATCCATGATAATGTTAGACTGAGCTCTAACCTATGTAAGCTGTATCCTAGCTTAAATCAACAATAAAATCTTCACATCAGAGAGATGGAGGGAAAAAGGGTTTCTTTGACTAGATATTTTCTTTCACACAATACATAATACTTCAACAGGCTTCTGATGCTTACAATGCTGCGCAGTTGTCTGCTTCCGCTGCTGAATGTCACAGCCAGCATGGACGCACACTCTTCTGCATAAAACGGCTTTCTGCCATTCTCATCAACCGCTCCTGCAATTACACATCATCACTCTCACATGACCTCATTCTCATTACTGACATCGGTACAAATGTTACGAAACACAGAATCAAGAAATGCAGTTTTCTTTCTTTTGATTTTGGGGTGATATCTGAATCAGGCATGTTCTGGACAAGTTTGGCACTCATAACTGAGCTGAGAGAAGGGTTAGTACCAATGGTCACGGTGTAGATGGAGTTAGCGTAGCCATCATAGTTGCAGTTGTCGTCATACTGTCCCCCATTGCCACTGGCCACAACAAAGATGCTACCAAAACCCTTCCTGCCTGCAATGACGCCATGCTGTAGCGCCGCCTGTGGGAGACCAGATATATCATTTCAAAATCAGACTAAAACACTCAGACTACTGAGTGTTGATTTGAAATCTATTGGTTGAACTCAAAAATGTGTGATGGCAGAAAATGCACCTTGTTTTAAATGTACCTGTTTAAAGCTATTGAATATTACACATGTAAGTGTTTTACTGACATGTTCAAGCTTTGGCGAAGCACCAGCACTTTGTCTTGGTAAAAATAAAGAGAACCAACATTGCAGCCAATCATATGGAGAATCTCATAAACTACAGTATATTGATGACTAACCTTGCCTAAGGGATGAGGTCCATCAACTGTACGCCCATCATCATCCGGTCCCCAACTACAAGACAAAGTATAAATGTCAGGTTAACCATTTTCAATACATTTCTTAACATGAAAGTTGCATTATGAACTAACAATGAACAATAGCATATTCATAAATCGGTATTAACCAAGATTAATAAATGCTGTGAACAAAAATAAATGTTATTTATAAATATTGTTAGTTATCAGTTGATACCTAATGCTTTAAACTAATGTTAATGTTTGCGTCATGGAACTAAAAGTGAAACATACTATAAAAACGATATATCATGAAAGCAGTTTACGACTTGTTCATGAATTAAACTGTCATTTGTAAAAACTGCCATTTAAAAAAAAAAAAGTAAATAAATAAATAAAAATGTAAAGGAAATTACTAACACAAAATGTCCACCCAATTATGAACACATTCATAACTGCCTAATCTTTTGTGTCACAGAAAAAAATACTAACAAGGTTATATAAAAATAATAATAATAATAATAATAAAAATAAACTTGGGAATACTTTTGTGTGAATCAAGAGATTAAAAACACACAATTCTAATAAAATAAAATAATAAATTAATTAAAAAAAAATAATTTCATTGTTTACTTTTAAAAAAAACACACTTTTAACCTTCTTTTACCAATTATTTCACAGCCAAAACTCTGAATATTTGTTGATGATATGAATGTGTGACAGAAAAATGCTGTTTATAAGGGAAAAATAAAGTTACCTGAACAAAATTATAAACTATAAAATGACATGTTCAATATGACCACAATGGACCAACAGCACAAAATGATGATCATCATGTCATTTTGTGATATTACAAAACAAAATAAAGATGTAAAACAGAAGACTTATGCACAACATTAGTTTGCTAAAGAGCTGATGTCACTTAAGTCACAGTATCAGGTGGACAATATCCCAAAGGACACAATAATAAACACTGTAAGTGTGCGTAAGTTTCAGAAATAATTCATCTTTGATAATGGTTAATAAAAGTACAGTTGTTCTCTGTTCATTCATGCTAACATGAACATAGCACATGTTGAAATTAACATTAAGATTAATAAATCCTGTAGAAATATTGTTCATTGTTAGTTAATGTTAACTAATGTAGTTCACTTACGAATGTAACCCTGTTCTAAAACATTACCCTCAATTATTTTTTATCTGCCTACTACAACCCGAATTCTGGAAATGTTGGGACGTTTTTTAAATTTGAATAAAATGAAAACTAAAAGACTTTCAAATCACATGAGCCAATATTTTATTCACAATAGAACATAGATAACATAACAAATGTTTAAACTGAGAAATTGTATAATTTTATGCACAAAATGAGCACAGTTTTCTGAATTTGATGCTTGCTACAGGTCTCAAAATAGTTGGGACGGGGGCATGTTTACCATGGTGTAGCATCTCCTCTTCTTTTCAAAACAGTGTGAAGACATCTGGGCATTGAGGTTATGAGTTTCTGGAGTTTTGGTGTTGGAATTTGGTCCCATTCTTGCCTGATATAGGTTTCCAGCTGCTGAAGAGATTGTGGTTGTCTTTGACGTATTTTTCTTCAATTCAGCACCCGGACTCTTCTATGACGAAGCCATGCTGTTGTAATAGCTGCAGTATGTGGTTTTGCATTGTCCTGCTGAAATACACAAGGCCTTCCCTGAAATAGACGTCATCTGGAGGGGAGCATATGTTGCTCTAAAACCTTTATATACCTTTCAGCATTCATAGTGCCTTTCAAAACATTCAGGCTGCCCATACCGTATGCACTTATGCACCCCCATACCATCAGAGATGCTGGCTTTTGAACTGAACGCTGATAACACGCTGCAAGGTCTACCTCCTCTTTAGCCGAGGACACGGTGTCCGTGATTTCCAACAAGAATGTCAAATTTGGACTCGTCTGACCATAGAACACTTTTCCACTTTGAAACAGTCCATTTTAAATGAGCCTTGGCCCACAGGACACGACGGCGCTTCTGGACCATGTTCACATATGGCTTTCTTTTTGCATGATAGAGCTTTAGTTGGCATCTGCAGATGGCACGGCAGATTGTGTTTACCGACAGTGGTTTCTGAAGTGTTCCTGGGCCCAATTAGTAATGTCATTGACACAATCATGCTGATGAGTGATGCAGTGTCGTCTGAGGGCCTGAAGACCACGGGCATCCAATAAAGGTCTTCGGCTTTATCCTTTATGCACAGAGATTTCTCCAGTTTCTCTGAATCTTCTGATGATGTTATGCACTGTAGATGATGAGATTTGCAAAGCTGTTGCCATTTGACGTTGAGGAACATTGTTTTTAAAGTATTCCACAATCTTTTTATGCACTCTTTCACAGCTCTGCCCATCTTTACTTGTGAGAGACTCTGCCTCTCTAAGACATCTCTTTTATAGCTAATCATGTTACAGACCTGATATCAATTAACTTAATTAGTTGCTAGATATTCTCCCAGCTGAATCTTTTCAAAATTTTTTGATTTTTTTTGAGCCATGTGTTGCCCCTGTGCCAACTTTTTCAAGACCTGTAGCAGGCATCAAATTTGAAATGAGCTCATTTAGTGGATAAAGTGTAAAATTTCTCGCTTTAAACATTTGTTATGTTATCTATGTTCTATTGTGAATAAAATATTGGCTCATGTGATTTGAAAGTCTTTTAGTTTTCATTTTATTTAAATTTAAAAAACGTCCCAACATTTCCAGAATTTGGGTTGTAGAATGAACATTATAAATACCAGTGTAGGACTGACAGTATTGAACATCAAGTGCTATCAACTAAAGCAAATAATTAACTATAGATTCTTGAATGAGCTCACTACAGAAGAAGTACCTGCAGCTGTAGACGTCATTCACTTGGTAGTGCTTATTAAAAGCCACAGCCTCCATGCTGTCTGTGAGGGGTCCATCCAAAACCCGGATGCCTGAGAGTACAAGTACAAACACACACATTTACAATCAATTCATCTCCGTGAAGCAAGACAGCAGGGCTGGGCAATTAAGAGAATATTACCGACGGAGTATTAAAATAAACCAACATTGCAATGACTTTTAACATGGCCATTAAGTTTCCTAAAGATTGCGTCATTACACTAAATTCACAATCACAACACATGTAGATGTTTTAATAGTGATTTAAGGGTGTTTTGGGGAATCAGCTCAAGCGGTTTAAAACTCTGATTCAACAATTCATTTGCATAATGACACTATAGAAAAAAATGAATATATGTTTTTACTAAAGCATTTAAATATGTAGGTAAACTGTTTATTGGTATAAAATGCATTGTACTGTTATATAAATGAAACATAGTAAATATTAATAAACATAATTATATATTCTTCCTTGTTTGGAAAACATGCATTATTACAAAACATTATATATATTACATTATTGTACTTTTTGCATTTAACATTTTGAATTTACATGGCTAAACTGGATGTTTTGCTGAAATGACAGAGTTTATGTATTATCTATTATACGTATTGAATATCAGCCAGATATCAATATATCTATTATTTTATTATTTTAGCTATAAAAGTGATAAATGGTGACTGATTTAATTTACCAACCTGCCACTTTGCCACCGTATGCCACTCCGACAGCACAGAAGCTGTTATTGGACACGGCAGCGATCTCTCCAGCACAGCGAGTGCCGTGATGATTGTCGTTGTGTCCGTCAGGATGGGGCATGGGGTCAGGGTCGTTGGAGTTTAAATCATAACTACCCTCAGGACTCTAGGAAAACATAGGACAAAATGCAATAAATCTGCACTGGTTATAGGAATGACTCAGGTTCAACATGTCTTGATTTCTATCGGCAACATTCGACAGCAATCAATTTTGACATTTTGATCATCTTCTACAGGATGTTTATGTGTGACCTTTGTATTTTCAATTCTTTGCTTTCGTCAAAACTTAATACAAAATGTGTCATGCTCACCTCCAAATTGACATTAAAGGGATAGTTCACCCAAAAATGAAAGTTACCCCATGATTCACTCACCCTCAAGCCATCCTAGGTGTATATGACTATCTTCTTTCTGAAGAACACAATCGGAGATATATTTAAAAATATCCTGCTTCTCCTTTAAATATGGATATTTTTCTTATAAAAATGCATCGCTTCAGAAGGTCTTTATTAACCCTCTGGAGTCGTATGGATTACTTTTATTATGGATGGATTCATTTTTGGGGGCTTCACAATCTCGCCCCCCATTCACTGCCATTATAAAGCTCGGATGCGTCAGGATATTTATTAATATAACTCCAATTGTGCTCGTCTGAAAGAAGATAGTCACATACACCTAGGATGGCTTGAGGGTGAGTAAATCATGGGAGAATTTTCATTTTTAGGTGAACTATCCCTTTAAGAATGATTAAACTATATATTAATGTCTTTCTTTCAGCTCAGTTAAATTTCAGTCACATTTTGTTCTATTTCTTGTCATTTTTCCCCCCACTGTGACTTATTCTAAGTCTTTACCTCTTTCCATTTGTTAAAGTCAGACTCCTTATGGGAGGGTACAAGCGAAGATTTGTGAAACCAGTATTATTCAGTGAATTTCTAAATTTAGTTTCGATCCTGTTTTGTGAATCCACGTTCACACAACATCTGAGGTTAACTGAAGGACCTTCCCCATTTCAGTGAAGACATGCCTATGTTCACTGAACACAGTCTCTGCACAGTGTCTACACCACAGAGACTGAAATTCTCTGAAGGTGGTTCAGCCTTCTTCAACATATCTGCTCTTGCTATGAAAACGCTGTTTTTTGAGTATGGCATTCAAAAAGTTTGTGTCCTTTAAATGTGTTTCCCTCAAGACAGCTGAAGAATTCTTGCAGGACCAGGGTGGGGTTTTAATCTTCTTAGAGCCTCTTTGGTAACCTGGGTCATTGGTTGGAGTGTGGAAAAGCCCAGGTCTTCTCTTTGAAAACGCTTGGAGAGAAGGTCTGCATGTGTAAGCACATCTTTCATCATGTGCCACAGGCCACAAATTCAATGTCAAACAGTGTCAAACAGTAATCAACAACTCTGTGGTCTAACTGTTGGAGGCAGCCGTGTGTTTCAGAGCATCTCTTGACTGACTGTATTCATTGTGTAACTGCATGAACCTAACCGTGATGTCTATACTGTACGGTTTAGGATGAATACATGCACCCCTAATATTATATATATATATATATATATATATATATATATTATATATATATATATATGTGTGTGTAGTAAGAGGAACAAGTCTAAATTACTTTCTCTGGTAAAAAACAAATGTTGCTTATACAGCTTTACACATTTTGAACCTGTAATGAGATGGCAATTCACTCACATAATTGGGCTGAATATCTGCCAAGTCGTGCTGAACGCCGTCATCCACTACAACCACTGTGACCCCGACGCCGGTGATGTTACGCTCCCAGACGCCAGTCACGTTGATGTCCATTCCCTGCTTCACATCGTTGTGCTGTAAAAGCAAATGCGGAGAAGTCAGATGGTTGAAATCGAAGCACTTCGAGCCAATCGTGATGGATTTTAACTGGCTTAAATGCAACGTATCACTCACCAAGTGCCACTGACTTGGATATTTAGGGTCATTGAAGGTCACGGTTCTCTTGGACCGTTTGAGGATTTGTTCCTGCGAGTGCCAGACCACATGAGGGTTCTCCTCCAGAGCAGACTTTGTTGAATGGGGGTCCACATTCGCTGTGTCTTCCAGCCCTTGGCAAAGCAGGTAGTGTCCCTCCAGCTGCCCAATCTGCCCATGATTCTCCAGGCCTACATCCTCAGCCACATTCTGGGCCAGCCTGTCAAGGGAATGTCCCGCTTTCACAGAGGCCGTGTTGAGCCGCACCGCCCAGGATCGGCCAGGTCCACAGGAAGAGGGCGCTTGAGAGGAAAAGAAGGAGGAGAGGCAGTGCAGTGGAGAAACCGTGAGGAGCAGCAGAGGATAGAGGCTGATACACATCTGGGCAGATGATGCCATGTCAGCCAGCAGGAGTCAGCACAACACACGCTCCACATGAGATTAGCTTCATGGGAAACAGACCAGACACAAACACATCACTGACAATCATGCCATCACATTATTTCAATTAATAATTAAATACATAAATGAAAAACTGCATGTTTTTTTCAGCTGAATAAGATGTTAGAAATACATTTATCCAGATTTTAAAAATATTTCTCTTACACATTTTTTTCTGTGACAGAAAATACATCTGTCCACTCCAGTGGACGTCATGCGCCAAAGAGTATATTATGCCTATATTTAGATTCTGCCTTATTTTGTATGTTTAAGTTAAAATTATGCTAAAATTTACACTTGAATAGTTTTATTAAACAGCAATATTAAATAATAAATAATAAAGTCTTCAGATTTTATCATTTATTTCAATGCTTACAGTCTATATTTATTTATTAGGTCATATAAAAGTGTACATTTCTTAAATGACTAAGACATTTTATTAATAGTTTAATAATTATTAACATTATTAATATCTTAATGTTCTTATGTGTATTCATACCATTTGCTCTAAGTAAATGTTTTTTTTGTTGTTTTTCTCCAGACCAAGCATGAGTTCTGTTGAATCACTTTTTATACTGCTGGTGCATGGTGTCCACTGCAGTGAACAGATACGAAACTCCCTCAAAAAAAAAAAAAAAAAAAAAGTTATTGGCATAATTTCACTTGATTAAATGTAAAAACAAACATTAAAAAATAAAGAATAAATACTTTGTGATTCAATAATTCATGCATGAAAGGGTTAAAGCAGGGAATGTTAATAAGATGTTAAACGACTTCAATATCACTACTCAAATGTAAGCCTGTTAAATCCTGTACAGTCAGATCTTCTTTAAATTACAACAGATGCAGCAGCAAAACCTGTTGATGTCTCGCCTCTTTTGAGCATAGACTTGAAAGTGCACTATTCAAACTTAAATAGTTGTAACTCATGAACGCTTACAGAAGCACTTCAAAAATAAAAATGTGTAAAAAAAAGTTCACATTTTATTTTATACAAAATATATATTTTACAAAATAATTCAGACTCTAAAATTGCTATAAAATCAAAGCCGGCCTTATGTCAGCTGTGTTCCAAATTTGAAGTTGATTTCAGGAAAATTCTATACCAAAAACAGACACCCACAATCCATTGACATTTTTGATGTGTTCTCCTGTCAGTCTCACTTTTACAACGATATGTTTTGTCAAAAATAGAAAAATATCTGATATAAAATAGTGCAATAAAGTTTGTAAAATTTCATTCATACATGTATTGTTACAGTGCTTTGTAATTGTATTTCTATTTCCAATGTTTTCTGTGTATGCAGTGAGTGAGAGTGAGTGAGTGAGTGAGTGAGTGAGAGAGCGAGAGAGTGAGAGAGCGAGAGAGCGAGAGAGAGAGAGAGCGAGAGAGAGAGAGAGAGAGCGAGAGAGAGAGAGAGAGAGAGAGAGAGAGAGAGAGAGAAACCGGAAGAATTCAAAACATCCGTTTATTAATGATAATATAATACATCAGCTCGTTTTCTAATGTGTTAACTAATTAATTCCATTAACACGCGATAAGGAAACATAATAAAGTAGCCTAATTAAATACATCTGCGCTCAGAAAGTGAAACACAAAACTGGCAGAACAGAAATAAATAAAGATGAAACGTTGAGACGCTCTTCTTACCTTTCAGTAACGATGATTTATTTCACTATCGTTTGTGTGTTTTATTTTCGAGATGTTTAGAGTCATCCTCTATCAACTCAATCAGCGACATAACTCAACCTGCTGCGCCAAACATCCGCAATCGTCATCTGTTACGACATATCCGGTGTGCGCCACTCTCACTGTTTCTTCTTCTTCGTCTTATTTTTATTTATTATTATTATTGTTGTTGTTGTTTTATTATTATTATTAATTAACAGAACAGAATATACAACAATATACATATCTGTACAGAAAAAAATCCAGAGTGTACAAAACATTAATTCATTAATCAAAAACTGTATAGCTATTACAAGACTTTTTTTCTTTCCAAACGAGTGCTGTAGTCCTTGATCTCCTGGAGAAAGTAAACGAAATTCGGCCTGGACCCCGACCATTTCTTCTGGTGTATGTTGAACTTCCCCAACATAATAAAAAGTTGTACAAGAAAAAAATAAAATTATTATTCATCTTTTCATTGGAACAATATATACATATATCAAAATGATTTGACTTGACTATAATAGTGGGCCATCACTGTCACTGTTTCTTGATGGTTTTCCTTCTGGATGATTGAATCGTTTAATCTGAAATTCAAATATAAATCTGCTCCATCAATATCTATAATATCTATTATACTATGAATATTCAATATTTATTAAATATAAATGCCTGTCAAATCCACTGTGAAAGATTAGAAACGCTGAGAAAAGTAACATGTATCACGTGACAGCAGCGAACTGAGCATAATAGTTAAAATAGATAAATGAACAGTATATTTTGAAATTGCCTTTTTAAATGACAAAAAAAAAAAAAAGTGCATCTTTGGTAACTGAGTAAACATCAAGTAAAGATAAAAATCTTGATTAAAGACTTTGATGTTGTGGATCTTGGCCGTTTTTCCCTCTGTCCACTAGATGGCGGCAAAAATCCATCAGCAGTTCTTGCTCTTCATCAGGAGGATTGGAGAGATTTTATTTTATTTGTATCATGTAATATACACACATTTATGATTTTTATTTTGCTCTTGATTAGTTTAACTATTAAAGTAATAAATTATAAGTCGATAATAGGCTAGCCTTTCAGTACAGCAAAGTACAAAAAGGGATTTTGCCACCATAAAATAATCCCCCTAACAGCTCAATATCAAACAAAATTAATATATTTAATTTCAAGTGCTTTTAATCACTGTATATAAACTACATTGGCACAATCATCAGAGATGAACCAGTCAAAAGTAGTTTCTAACAACTGTATCCCTTACTGAATGTATATTTGTTTGTTTTTGTTGTGGGTCACATAAGGGGCTACGGAAACCCTGAAGGGACATTGTGATGGAAGGACAAATGAATTTTAACCCCTAACCGCTGTTACGAGATTTTCGGTTTCCGAAGGCAGAGCTTACAGGTGCTGGTCATATAATTAGAATATCATGAAAAAGTTCATTTTTTTATTGTAAATTATTTTAAAAAATGAAACTTTCATATATTCTAGATTCCCTACATGTAAAGTAAAACATTTCAAAAGTTTTTTTTTTTTTTTAATTTGTTGATTAGAGCGTACAGCTAATGAAAGTCCAAAATCCAGTATCTCAAAATATTAGAATATTTACATTTGAGTTTCATTAAATGACCATCCCTACAGTATAAATTCCGGGTATCTCTTGTTCTTTGAAACCACACTAATGGGGAAGACTGCTGAATTGGCAATGGTCCAGGAGACAATCATTGACACCCTCCACAAAGAGACTAAGTCACAGAAGGTCATTACTGAATGGGGTGGCTGTTTACAGAGTGAAATATCAAAGCATATTAAATGCAAAGTTGACTGGAAGGAAGAAATTGGGTAGGCAAAGGTGCACAGGCAACAGGGATGACCGCAAGCTTGAGAATACTGTCAAGTAAAGCCGATTCAAACACTTGGGAGAGCTTCACAATGAGTAGAATGAAGCCGGAGTCAGCGCATCAAGAGTCACCACACTCAGACATCTTCAGGAAAAGGACTACCAAGCCACTTCTGAAACAGAAACAATGTCAGAAGCATCTTACCTGGGCTAAGGAGAAAAAGAACTGGACAGTGAACAGTGGTCGAAAGTCCTCTTTTCAGATAAAAGTAAATTTTGCATTTCATGTTGAAATCATGGTCCCCGAGTCTGAAGGAAGACTGGAGAGGCACAGAATCCAAGCTGCTTGAAGTCTAGTGTGAAGTTTCTGAAGTCAGTAATGATTTGGGGGGGCTGTGATGTCTCCTGGTGTTAGTCCATTGTGTTTTATCAAGTGCAAAGTCAATGCAGCCATCTTCCAGGAGATTTTGGAGCACTTTATGCTTCCATCTGCTGACAAGCTTTATGGAGATGCTGATTTCCTTTTCCAGCAGGACTTTAGCACCTGCCCACAGTGCAAAAACCACTTCCAAGTGGTTTGCTGACCATGATATTACTGTGCTTTATTGGCCAGCCAACATGCCTGACCTGAATCTATGGGATATTTTCAAGAGAAAGATGAGAAACAGTCGACCCAACAATATACAGATGATCTGAAGGCTCAATAGTGCCTCGGCAGTGCCACAGGCTGATCACTTCCATGCCACACTTCACTGATGCTGTCATTTGTGCTAGGAGCAAGTCATTTGCTGTAATATGTGCTGCCGACCAAGTATTGAGTGCACAAATGAACATACTTTAAAGAACTTGAACTTTTCTGTTTTGCAAATCCATTTTTTGATTGATCTTAGGAAATATTCTAATATTTTGAGATACTGGATTTTGGACTTTCATGAGCTGTACGCTCTAATCATCAAAATTTAAAAAAAAAAAAAAAAACTTTTGAAATGTTTTACTTTACATGTAGGGAATCTAGAATATATGAAAGTTTCATTTTTAAAAATAATTTACAATAAAAAAAAATGAACTTTTTCATGATATTCTAATTATATGACCAGCACCTGTACATGGATATTCATGAGTTTCCCAGACATGCGCGACTGCAACTGAGAATATTAGTTCACATTGTATTTCAGCACATTAGTGAATTATTCCATAAAGGTAATTATTCTCTCAGCGTCGCGGCTGACTTGTGCCTAAACTACAGTTGTTTACTTCTAGATAACAGTTTAATGTTCTCATTAGTTTCAAGGCCGGAACACACCAAGCCGACGCCGACGAACTAGTGGTGACGAAAGCAGACTGCGGGGTTGGGTCACGTCGGCAGCGTCTGTGTCCAAAGTTGGCCTGACACACCAAACCGATGCTCGACACCCGATGGACAAGTAGCACGTCCGTTCTGCGCCTGCGCAAGATGAAATGCCTTTCCGTACCAGCAGGTGGCAGTAGCTGAACAGCCAATCAGAATGATCAGATGGCCCGACGGACCGACGAGCGCCGACGCCGATTCAACATGTCGAATCGGCCGGAAAAAAGCTGACGAGGACCAACTTCAGCCGATGGTGCAGAACACACTGAGAAAACTTAGTCGGTCGACGAACAAAAACTGCCCGACGGCCAACTGTCGGCTTGGTGTGTTCCGGCCTTTCTTCAGTCGTCTGTCACTGAATGACAGGTTCTTTGTGTAACAGCAGAACAACCTTCAGCTCGTGCTCTTCCTTTGTACCTTCGGATGTAACAACTGATAAATGTGTTTAAATGTGTCTGTGGACATTATATTTTTGTAACCTATAGACTATGGTGTGATGATAATGTAATGAAGAGTCTCTATAACATCTCACTGTCACTGATTCATCATAAGCTCAAAGCATTATGGGTAGAATCTCTCTAAAGTCTGTTCTGATTCATCAACACAGTTTCTCCGATGATCCATAACGATAAACCCCAAACCCAGGACAGAGTGGTTGAGTGAATGTGGTCAGGACTGTGTGGATGAGGCTCATTGTGTCTGTAGAAGGACAGAGTTCCTGCTCTGTGATCCACATACACTACTGTTCTATAGTGATCCTCCTCATTCACTCCTACTCTACGGCTGATGATGGGCTTTACAAGGAGAACAGTCACTATGTTATTGTGTATGAATGAGTAACCGTCAGGAGAGCAGATCAAACTCCAGGACTGATCATTATGTCCAAACAACACTCTTTACTGTCTCCCTTCCTGCTGATGCTCTTATATGACACTGATATGTCCACGTAATCTCCACTGCACTCAATTTTCCAGTAACAGCGTCGATCACACACACTCTCTCTACACAACACCTGAGGCACATCATCAAATCTGTCTGGATGATCAGGATAAGGCTGAAGCTCTGTGAGAGTGTTAGTAATCACTGTGTTTCTCTCAGACAGACGGAGGCGTTTATTCACTGTGTTCAGATCCATAGTGAACTGATGGGAATCTGATGGAGATAAAACACATCACAATCAGGAATTATCAATCTGTCCCATCTTTTAATCTACACTGTAAAAATGATTTCTGCTGCTTGTTAAATGTACTTCATTAATATGAGTTAGAACCACACAATTACTGCACATTCTGTCCTAATTTAATTGAGTAAAATACACTTAAACATGTCAAACTGAAGTTTACTTCATCATTTGTGTTGAAAGTGGGTAGTGGATTTTTAGTTCCCAGCATGCTTTGCTCTCGTCTTTAGAGTGTGTATCTGGATCAGGGTGATCCAATCCGATGTTGCTTTGAAAAACCAGCACAAAAGTAAGATGGATTACCTGATCCTGGATAGCAAAACATGGGATTTCGAAATCCAGATCATTCTGATCCAGATTAAACGTTTTGCTCTAATGACAGACTTCAGCTCAGTGTTTGGTTTACACTCTTTCTTCACACAAGTAAAGTGACAGAAAGAGTTTGAGAGCAAACAAGTATCTGGAACATTTTTAACCTGTTCAATTAGGACCACTATTGAATGTAAAACAAATTACATTTTATTTCATTGCTAGCTCTGTTTGATTCAGTCAACTGCATCATTGCTACATTTTGATGCTTTTTACAAACATAAAAAATACCTTTATATGGATAGATAAGTTCACATTTTATAAGGAACAGCTCTTGAAGTCAAATATATTCTATATGTTCAGAATACTGTTGCTATTTAACCGTAAACATGTAAATTATAGATAATTGTGCTTAATGTTCACATGTATCTGCTGTTATTCAGATGAAAGTTAGACAAACACATATATCACAAAACCTTATGATGCATTAGTATTGTGTTTTTATTTTGCCAGTCAAGTTGTGATGAAAAACAGATACAGAAAGCTATAAAGGCATATGCTTCTGTACTTCTTTTCTCTTCAGTTGAGCTCACAGATAGTGATGGAGGAGCCGACTCCAGACCAGAAGCGGAAACTGGCGAAGAGAGGAGCGTCGAAATCCGTGTGAACGCAACATATCTCCTGGGCCTGATTGTGCGAGACTCGATAGAAAGCCAGTACGCCGGCCTGCTGGTCCAGGTAAACCCCGATACGCTTGGCTTTGGGACCAGCCAGTGCGGTTTCTTTCCCAGCATGCCACATAGAGAAAGCCTTGCCGGACCAGTACAGGCTCCAGGATCGTGTGTTGTGGCCCAGTCTGGCGCTGTCCTCGGCTGCAGAGCGCTCCATGTCTTTATACGCCACGCCAACAGTCACCTGAAGACAGAAGAAATCCACCTCACACAATCGCAGAGACTCGACTCCAACCAGACAGAAGGAGCCAGTCAAATCTCACGACTCATCAATATTAAGATTCGTGTTTAACAGGATTCTCTTTATCTAGTAAGATGATTACATGTAGGTGAGATTTAGGCTTCACAAACGTTGTGCCACTGTCCAGTTTTAAGTACACTAATAAAATGTAATTTTTTTGACAGCAATATGGCATTGTATTCAAACTTCTCAGGCTCTGTCAGAGCGTAGCGGCAATGATTCTTACCAAGTTTTGCTTCATTACAACAAAGTAATAAGCACATCCTCAAATCATGTTAATTGCGCTGATATCTCAAAGAGTGTTTTACATTCACACACAGCTATAACACACTGCATGAAGGGTAATATCTGAAAAGGCATAATAAATAACTTTAAGAATACTTATTAATGCTATGCGCAAAGAAATAAAAGTACACTTTGTGATTTAATTTTTTTTTTTTTTCCCAATACAAGCAATAGTTTGAATGCACCTTGAGCATAAGGCTTTTGTGAATTATAATGTTGGAGTAGTCTGTTACCCTCTGTCCCGTCCACTCCACCTCCCAGTAGTACGGGCTCCCGGCCAGCGGCTCCACACACATCACCTGCCTCCAGTACACGAAGCGGTCCGGATGATCCGGATAGCTCTGGTTCTCCGCGCAGAGAGTCGCCTTGCGATATCCATCAGATAAACGAATCTGACGGAAAGCACTGTTGTGATCTAGTGTAGGCTCGATGCGGACTGAAAGAAAATACACACCATTAAATACTGAAAAAGAAAGAGGGACGTATTTTTTACAAAATCACTAACAGCAGACTCTCACATTTAAGCATTTCCTCTCTGGTTTTAGGAGCTGGTTTAGACAGACAACAGGATGCTGTTCCCTCCACTGCAGAGACACAATACTGATGAAGACATGTCACATTTCACCCCTCCAAAAACTGTGTGTACTGTACATAATATATGCATATTTTAGGTAGTGATGCAAGAAACAAAGCTTTTGCAAAATTATTCCCTATTTCGAAGTGCTCCACACCACATGCTGGTCAGAACAGTGTAAATGCAACAAAAACTAGCCCAAATAGGCTTAAAACTTTTACAAACCAACGGCAAATGTTTTATTGAAGGTGTAATCTATTAAATGACATTAACAAATCATCTCACACCATTAAATATGAAGTGTCTTTATAATATGTGTTATTTTATTAAATTGTAGGCCTTGTTTTGTTTGTTTTATGGAGAGCTTGGTTCATCAGACCAATAAGAGACTTTTAATTACAACACTTCCTTTTTATTATACAAATGTGTCATTAAATGTCTACAAATTAATAAAACTGATCCGAGATCAGGTAAAAATCTCACATAAGCCGCGTTTCCACTGCAGGAACTTTCCCCAGGAACTAGGGACTTTGGGGTGGTACTCTGTGTGTTTTCACCGCAGGAACCAGGGTCTAAATGAAGTTCCAGGTAAAATTTCCCCCTCAAAAAGTCCCTGCTCATGGGCTAGTACTTTTCCAAAGTTCAGGAACTTTCGGGGGTGGGACTTGTGCGCTGAACATGCTGACTGGTTGACTCCATGCACCATTTTATTTCAACAACTGTTTTTAAAAGTTTGTTGCAGTGCGTGCTGTAAGAGTTGTTCACTATTCAAATCAACAATGGAGTTTAAAAAATACGACCGATGGAACGATGGCGAGATTCACGCTTTATTAAGCTTATATGCGAAGGATAAAATCCAGCTTGAACTGGAAAAATTGCACGCAGTCCTACGTCACTAATCTTCATGGTACTTTAGACTGTGATGGAAACGCAGACAGCAACAGGTCTGGGGGAAAAAAGTTCCTGGGACAAATTGTTCCGTGTAATTTTGGTGAAAAAGCAGCTAAATACACTAGTTCATGGGTTGACAGAGATCACCCCCTAGTGGTGAACCATTGACATTGATACGTTTCGAAACCGTTATGACGTGACGAAGCCTCGTTTACTGAAATCGCCTGACGTTGGCAGTTTGATACACACTCTGGTTCGAAATGATTCGCAAAGGTTTTGATGCATCTTTCGAAAGCACCCATCACTAATTTTATGACCATTAAGATTTTTTTGCATTTATTTACTAAACCCCCTGTCCCCGTAATGCAAATGTTGTACTTTTGAGTTTTTGTATTTCTCATTATTATTAGTAAAAGTATTATTGTGCTAAGTGAAATTGACTGTGTGCTTAACTAGATCTGATAATCTTCATTTTCTGCTATACTATATTTATTTTATATCTTATACAGTTTATTTTATTTTATTTTCAGGACCTGGACATATTCTTGTGGATTTTATTATATTCACCCCATAATATTTAAAATAATAATAATAATAATAATACTTCTTTTTTTTCTTTTTGCAAGATACAAAATGAAATGATTTATGCATAAAGTGAAATGATTTACTAGGATTGGCAGAGGGACAGTCCTGTTTCTTGTGCTGTTCTTGTGTTGCAGGAGACAAAGCTTTGACTTTGGGTTTAACATCCGGTTTCACAGAGACAGACTTTACTTCTGTAATCTGAAAAGCTGAAGAAGAGATTTCAAAAATAACACTCTGGCCAGATGAGTTCAATGTACACTATCTATAATGTGTACTTACCTGGGGTTTGTGAGGGCGGCTGTGATTCGCTGGAGATGACGCCTCCGTCACATGACTGACTGGATGATTGTGCCAGAGCAGCCGCATCATTGACTGCAGGGTCACATTGGACTGATCGTTATATCACTGATACAGCTGTTTTACATTCATTGTAAAAGTCAAATTCATTTGTGGTGTCAAAGTTACAGTGATTATTATAGTAAGTAGTAAAGATAAAATATGAATTAAAAAACAAATATATATGTGTGTGTGTGTGATGCATATTCTGTAAACTTATAAAGATAAACTTTATTCTAGTTATTAATAAATTAATGCAGTTATTTATCGCAATTTATCATGAAAGGCCATGCATTACAAAGAATGAGTAATGCTGACGCTCGGCAGGAAGACGTTGAAAAGCTTTACACAACTCACCAACTCTAAAGATACTGGCCAGGCTGGTTTTGGTGAGATTTTCTGCCCCCTCTCTGAAAGCATCCAGAGACGATCTGACTCCTGATATCACTGACTCTGGAGTCAATATCTCCATCGCTACACTTCCCGCCGGATCCATGGAGTCCACCGCCATGAATGTCTGCAAATCAGTAAAATAATAACCCTTGCTTATTATTGATCATGTGTCTACTTTTTCTGCTTTTATGAATATGTTTGTATAAACAAATGCACATACCCAAGGTGATATTAAACCAGTCACTCATGATAAATATATTTTTGAAAGGACAATATTTAGGGATTTACTACAGGATTTGCAGAAGATTATGAGTCACTTGCGAATACTTGCCAATGTGATACTGATGTTGCATCAAAAGGATCGATCCTCATATAAAATATCGTTACCAACTCTTTAAATTAGTCATTTTCTAACTTTTTTTAAACAAATATGCAAAATAGACTTTCATCTGGGTAAAAATGATCTGACAGCTCTCATGCAAACAGAGAGAGCTGACAGAGACACAAACATCACTAAACACACACAGCTCAATGTGACATTTATTTTAATGGGTTTATGTGAATATTGTTTTAAGTTCACTCAAATTAAAAGTTCTGTAATGGTTAATAAATGATAACTAAAACAGCAGTTTAGGCTTCAAATGTGGCAATTTTAAACAAAACAGAAACAGCAATGTTTTCATACACTGTTATAGACCAATGTTATTATTAAAAGTGAATGTCACACTCACGTTCAGGAAGGTGATGGGATCCTGAATGCTGTCCAGTGTCTTCAGCTCCTCTTGTCTCCGGTGCAAATGGGCGATCTCCTGCTGTATCTGGTAGGTTCGGGCCTGTATGTGGCTCGAGGACGATTTCTCATGAGCCTGAAGCAGCTCGAGCGCCTGAGAGCGGCTGAGATCAACGCTCCTCAACACATCCATGAAGACGGCCTGACTGTCCATCATCAGCTTCTGCATTGAGCTCTGCAGGTCACAAACTCATTACATTATTAAAACAGAGTTACAGTATTTCTTACATGGTTATTAAGCAGTCATTTTACCTTGTGTGCTTGAGAAACCTGGGGAAGGCTCTGAATAACCCTCTCTCTGTCTGCGATGCTCTCTTGTATCCGGGCATTCAATTCCATCAGCTCTTGCTGTGTAATCACACAGAGGTAACACTTTAGTATATGGAACACATATTCACTATTAACTATGTCTTTTCCCTCAATAAACTCCTAATTTAATTTTTATTAATAGTTAGTAAGTTAGCTGTTACGCTTAGGTATTGGGTAGGATTAAGAATGTAGAATAAGGTCATGCAGAATAAGATGATGAATGATAAAAACATTGACAGCCAATTAGAATCCACCCAACTTAAGAGCTCAAGCATTTACAGAGACAGACAACAAAACTGCAGCGCTTATAATAAACAGACCGATGCTGTCCGCTGGAGTGGACACTAATATATCTGTCATTCTTGATGTGAACGGGCCTTAAAGGGATAGTTCACCCAAAAATGAAAATTCTGTCATCATTTATTCACCCTCATGTCGTTCCACACCTGTATGAATTTCTTTGTTCTGCTGAACACTAAGGAGGATATTTGGAAGAATGTCAGTAACCAAACAGATCAGACCCTCCATTAGCCGCGTTTCCACTATCAGGCCTAAGGTGGGCGTGCTAGTACGTGCCAGGGCCAGTCGTGTTTCTGTCACTTCCGGGGCTTGATCGTGCCTCGTTTGGGCTTCCTCGGGGCCAACGGCCAGGGTTTTTCGGCCTACCGAATACCTTGGTCCAAAGTGGACCAGCTCGGGCTTGAGGGAGTGGTTACGAACAAAGGCGGAGTTAATCTGTGTGTGGAGACGGAGGCGCCATGGATGATTACATGTAGGTTACCAGCTAACATCAGCATTAAAGACTTTTAAAAACATTTTAGCTCAAAACTCACTTTCAGTCAGCAGCAAGTGTTTGAAATAACTTCTGTTTGTGATACGATGTGGATTCTGATCACCAAGACTATTACCATAGTAAACATGGAAAATACGACGGCTTGAAGAAATCAGAAAAAATCATATACGTAGACTATCACAATCATGTATTTATTTTATCTGTCAGCACGCCTCGTCTCTTAACGGACTGTCTGATATCCATATTTAAAATTTGTAGAAATTATCATTCTATGTAAATGTGATGTAAACATACTGTCCCATGACTACAAATAAACAGAAACAGACGTGACTGAATAAGTACGTGTGTCCTCTTTCTTTTGTGAATTAACAGTAAATACCACTTTATTTCTGTGACTAATGTTTAATCTTGACACAAATTAATTCATTATGATCAATTTGTTTGGTAAAACATCGATGCTTGGGTTTTTAAATCTTTAAGTAAACAACAAAATGCCAACAAACGCCTGCTTTTATCATGTTCACTTTACGATCTCGCTAGTTTCCAGTGATTTCTTTCTGATTATTTTTCTGATAAAACTTCCATTTGTTTGTGAAATGACAGGTTTGTGTGACGTTGTTCCAGAGAGGCGTGTTACGGGCGGGTTTTAGTGAAGTGCTGAGGAGCTTCTGGCCCAATGGTGGAAATGCAGCGTGATTTTGGGCTCGGTGCTACAAGTCCGGGGCTATTAGCCTAGCCTGGCCCGCTGAAAGCCCTGGCTCGCACTGGCCCGACAGTGGAAAAGCGACTATTGACTGTTATAGTAGGAAATATAAATACTATGGTAGTCAATGGGGACCAGCAACTGTTTGGTTTCTGACATTCTTCCAAATATCTTCCTTTGTGGTCAGCAGAACAAAGAAATTCATACAGGTCTGGAACGGCATGAGGGTGAGTAAATGATGACATAATTTTCATGTTTGGGTGAACTATCTCTTTAAAGGGGACCTATTATGCAAAATTCACTTTATTCTGGATAGGGGTCAGGGAGCAGCAGTACATTTGCATTTAAAGACAATGTCTTGGGCACAATATACAACAAATACTTTAATAATGAGTATGTGAAACTATATGGCACTACTGAATAAAAATTCAAGGCTGTATACTATATGCATCAAATTGCTCAATACTACAGCATAATTGCTTGAAAAACTGAAATCTGAAACTTGAAACTTGAGAAACAAGCCTCGTTTTTGTTCTGTTTGGTTGTGTGAAATAGATAAATAATGAGCATTGTAATATTATATACTACATATATAATTGTGTATTTTACTGTTGTCTCCGGCAACTAATCTAGTACTTTGTGCTCATTTTTCTTGTACATGTCTCTCGTAAGACTCACTGCTCTGACATGGTGTAAAAATTTAAATCCAAATCAATCTTTCATGTCCATATGCTCATTTAAGTAGCCATGAAAAAGCAGGATGCAAATGAAAACATAATGAAACCCTTTAAGGCAAGTCATGTGGCCGGTTTCATAAACAGACTAGATCTTAAGACAGTGGCTGTGATTATGTGATTGGTCACCCTGTCGGGGCTTTTAGTGATAATTCACATCATTCCTTACATACTTAATTATTTTTTAAAAGTTTGGGGTGAAATATGACGTGTTTATGGTTTTGTAAGATCCCCCCCACATGTAATAGGACATGCAGTCACGCACCTGAATCTTCTGTCGCTCTTCATCCGGCCGCACCACCTGATGACCCTTGTGTCCCAGAAGGCTACACTCCTCACAGATGCAGTGTTTATCATCACAGCAGTACAGCTCCAGCACCTGCTGATGCAGTGGACAGAGCTGTGGGGAGCTCGAGGGCAGAGCGGGGTACAGTCCGGCCTGGGAGGAGGGCACGTCTGGACACGGAGCAGATTCTGGGCCGTCCTGCCCACTCAGTCTCAGCTTCTCCATCGCCTCCATAAGCACGTTGCTTCTGGCTAGGACGGGCCTTGGGTTGAAGCGCTGTCTGCACTGAGGACACTCACAGGAGCCCTTAGTCGCTGCCTGATCCCAGTGCGTCTGGATACAGAGGAGGCAGTATGTGTGCCCGCAGGGGAGTGTCGCAGGGTCTCTCAGTATTTCCAAACATATAGGGCAAGAAAATGCCTCTGGAGCCCATGCGGTTGAAGCCATGATCCTGGAGATACTGGAGGTAGACGGATAATCCAAGGGTTCTGCCAAAGTACAGATAATGACTTCACTAACTGAGGTACATTTCCTTTTAAACCTGAACAGGTGTGGTTACAACTAGTATTACAAGTTCTCTGGATGCTTCTAGCTAAGCACTACACACTTTTTCCATGGCCAAAATGACATAGTGGGAAAGAAACGAAAGGAAGGCTGACAAACCTGTCTAGCTGGTCAGGGACAGCTAGCAAATGATGTTGTAATGAAGGTTATATGTGTGAAGTCATGAAAAGCTTGTGATAATGTGTCACATGATTATTCCTGATTGATTAGGAACACACTACACAGTCAATTCTCATTCTGTGAAACATTTCACACAGAAATAGTGATTCATCAGTGAGTTCGTGTTTAAATATTAAAAATTAGAAAGATTAGAAGTTTGGACTGAATGTTTAATTGAATAACTGCACTGAATTTCCTCATTCTAGGGTGATTCTAATGCCTCATTTGTGATCTGTGATTTTTGGCTGTGCGATATGTATCGTCTACAATAATATTGTAAGTGTTCATTTAACAACGCCTGAGCTGACATTAGCGACTATGTCACTCACTTTGCAAAAAAACTAACTATAATGCTGCTAGAAGAATGCAGTAAGAATGACACAGAAATTATTTCATTCCAGATCCTGAGTAAGTACATTGGTAACACTTTACAATAAAGTTTGTTAGTTAAACATTAGTTAATGTATTAACTAACATGAACTAACTATGAGCAATACATTTGTTACTGTATATACTAATCTTTGTTAACGTTAGTTAATGAAAATACAGTTGTTCATTGTTTGTTCATGTTAGTTCACAGTGCATTAACTAATGTTAACAAGATTTTAATAATGTATTAGTAAATTTTGAAATTAACATTAACAAAGATTAATAAATGCTTTAGAAGTGCAGTTCATTATTAGTTCATGTTAACTAATGCAGTTAACTAATGTTAACTAATAAACCTTATTGTAAAATGTTAACAGTACAATCTTTTATTTACCAGCAAGCATTACATAATTTTAGTATCACATTCATTTAATTTTTACAGAGCCCCGCACATGACATGCAAGAAAAAAAATTTAATCGTGCGCACGATTTACTAATTTGTTCCCTTCGAACACACGTTTTAGTAAATTGAGGGAACGAATTAGTAAATCGTGCGCACGATTTAGCCTACTATTTTTTTCCTGCATGTCATGTCCGGGGCTCCGTAAATTTTCATTAGAAATGCTATGGCAATTACCCGGCCCACCCAATCAGAAGCTTGGCCCACCCTGACCTCACGGCAAATAACAGCCGATCACAAAACTGGTGCAATACTCAATTCAGCGCTAGATATTTTTCTTTTCTTTTTTCTTCCCTACTCCCTCTCTTTTTTGTTGAGACAGCCTCAGCTCACATCGCTACCTTTGCGGTTAACAGTCGTGCTGAATTACGAAGCAATATAACAACAGTAACTGCCAATTAACTTTATTACAACTATTAGTGAACTTTATTACCACACTTTAGTATCCTAACAAAACACAGCATGTACAGATTTCTTGTTCTGAAAGGACAAAAGAAAGTCACTTTAGCTCACTAGAACACAGCACCTCACCCACTTGTGGCAGTGAGGTCAGAGAAACAGAGTCGAGTTCATAGGGGAGACCGTAGCATGTTTGCAACAGATAGAATGAATCGCTATTACATAAAAAACATGGCAGGTGTTGTGGAGTAGTTCAAATACACGCTGGAAAAAAGACCTTGCTGACATTACAGTAAATCAAGTATCCCACAAAATGCAAAGTACATTTCCAAAACCATCGAGAATGAAGTGATTTAAATTTTGGCATCCATGGTTCAGAAAAGAAAGAAAGAAATATGACACTGCTGATTCAGCTGCACTCTGTTTAAAAAGTGATGGCACAAGGGATCAGGGTTGCCAGGTTTCACCTACACTGCCAGGTTTTTGCCGGGTCCCCTGGTTCTGTGGGGTAAAATCTGCGTTTTTGGTGGTGTTACTCTGGTAAAATTTGCATTCCAGGGGCTAAATATCATGTTATTTGGGGTTGCTTCAATCCGTGGACATGAAAAACAACCCAAGAGTGTTAAAATAGCTCAATTCCACAGGAAAACTGTGGAATTGGCAACACTGCAAGAGATCGGCGAAACACTGAAAATGTGTCTGCTGTAATTCACTTTGCGTGCAATGATGTGCCAGAGGAACATCTCATTGGTTCCAGCAGCTTGATGCAGATTATTATTACGACACCTGTCTGAGTATATACAGAGCCAGTGTGATGAACGAGCATCAGTGATGAGTGGGAGCGAGAGGTGTTCAGGTAAGGCAGGCGTATCTCCTACATCCACTGCTGTAACCTCCAGCTTCATCTCTCAATCACACATGCATTTCAAACTGAAACTTGTGCCAAAATATTCTGTGACTTGTCAGGTTTCCTATACTCTTTTTTTCAGCCATCATTTTGTCTGTCAGAGGTACAGTTGCCCATATCTCAACAGACTGTTGGAAATCCACAGGACAAGTCATTATGAAGTCACAAAATGTTTTAGGAGAATGAGGAAGTCATTCTTGCCATTCTGATGACAATGCATCCGTTGACCTGCAAGGGTCTCTGGGCTTTTCCACAAATAATTTACAGCTGATGCAATAAAAGAATGAATTTCTTGCTGCCAGACCAATGCTGTCCAAAAAGCTTCCAAGCTGAATGAGGCTGTTTGCAAACTCTTGCAGGAACACAAAGATGCATTAATGTTTCTGCACTGGTCATGGTGTCTCTTCTGCTTCATGAGAGCTCATTCTCTACTCTAGCAAGAACTTTGACACCATTCTGCTGAACAATGCTTCATGAGAGGAAAAAAAACCTTGCTCTTTTATCTTATGAAAAAGCAATAACACATGAACTGGACATGGATGAGTTTGTGACAGAATTCTCTAAAATGAGCAGAAGGCTAGTGCTGTAAATATTATATAGTTCTTTTTCAAGACCTGCCCTGTTTACATCAAATCTAAAGTTAAAATTAAATTGATACAAGATCTGTTATGGGGTAAAAAATAAAATAATATAAAAAAAAAAAGACTTTAAAAATAACAATGGCCAAAATCCGTAATGGTATACTGTATTAATAAACATGTTCGAATAATTCTTAATAAAAATAGCATTTCAGATAAAATTAAAATTTTGAGTTTGTGACAATTTTCCAAAATGAGCAAAAAGCTAGTGTTATAAATATTTCAGCGATGTAAATAGTTCTTTTATAAGACTAGCTCCTTTTTATCAAATCTAACGTTACTAAATTGATACAAGATCTGTTATGGGGTAAAAACAATATTAAAAACAAAAAAAGGGAGAGAGAATGTTACTAAATAGTTGCAAAATATATTAAAAAAAAAATTATATGAAAAATGAAGAAAAAACAAACAAACCTAACAATTGCCATTAATTATTAAAACTATCAATAGACATGTGAGGTACAATACTATAGAAATAACTGAATAAATCTCAGACACATACCTGAACCTGGCTCAGAAAAGTGTAAAGATTGATTCTTTCTTTCTTTGACTTTTCTCAGGAGTGTGTGGACCAACTTCACCTCAGGAACCTGCTGTCCATCTTAATGTGAATGTGCATTTGAAGTTGTTTGAACTTTTTGGTAACACTTTACAATAAGGTTCATTAGTTAACATTAGTTAATGTATTAACTAACATGAACTAACCATGAGCAATACATTTGTTACTGTATTTACTAATCTTTGTTCATGTTAGTGAATGAAAATACAGTTGTTCATTGTTTGTTCATGTTAGTTCACAGTGCATTAACTAATGTTAACAAGATTTTAATAATGTATTATGTTGAAATTAACATTAACAAAGATTAATAAATGCAGTTTATTGTTAGTTCATGTTAACTAATGTACTAATGGCTTGAGAACCTGGGAGGGCCATCATTTCAGCTGTATATGGATGAGAAGATAAGAAGAAAC
Source organism: Ctenopharyngodon idella (assembly GCF_019924925.1). Taxonomy (NCBI): domain Eukaryota; kingdom Metazoa; phylum Chordata; class Actinopteri; order Cypriniformes; family Xenocyprididae; genus Ctenopharyngodon; species Ctenopharyngodon idella. Next base: position 30,419,848 of record NC_067234.1, on the reverse strand, counting down.
TCCCAAACCCTGAGACAACATCCTTGGACATGATAGAAGCAGCGCTGAAAGATCCTCTCATCTCGGTCACCTGTATACATGACTGTCACAGGACAGGATCAAACACATGAGCCAGTGATGCCTTTCTTCAGTGAAGACTCGGCTGAGTTCATCAAGGTAATGATTTAAATAGTTATTTTATAAATTATGTTCAGGATGCAAGCAGCAAATATAATTTCATTGTACATATGATTTACAGCTCACCCCCCGTCAGAGAGGCAAAACTGCTGAGCTCAGAGCCCTTGAGTTTAGAAGGGCGTGCAGGGACTGACAAACACCATCAGAAAAGATTCATCCGGAGCATCACATCCCTGAGTTATGTCTCCATCAATCTGAGGCCTTCCTGTCGCTTAGAAGCAAAAGTGAGGAGCTCCTCGCATTCCCAACCATGCAAAAGAGGCTGAACATCTTCTTGTGTGGTTTAGCAAGTCCTATCCAGAACGTTGGTCAGAAGCTGCTCATTCTGACCGTGGACAGGCCTCTGTGGAGAGAGGCTTTTCTGTGAACAAGGACGAGGAGACTGAATCATGCAGGAGGACACTGCTGTTGCACACAGGCTTTTTGAGACTGTGTCCACCTTGATCAGATGAGAAGGAAGGAGGAGTGTGACGTACAGAGATTACCTGAAGGTACTTACTAGAAAAGAAAGAAAAAACCTTCCAAGAGGTTTCTGAAAGTCTGGCCAGAGATGCAGACGAGTTTGCAGAAGAGCAATAACAAAGTCAAAAGCTCTATGGAGAAGCTGGAAGGAAACGTTTGAGGAGGAGATTGAGCGAGACTCAGATTAATGTACACACATTACACTTCTGTGCAGTCATGTTCAGTTAAATGTTCATGTCTAATGTGAGTAAATTCATTTACTTTGCAAGTAATTCTGGGACTTTCCTTCATACTTTGTCAGTAAGGATGTGGAATAGGTCTTAAATTGAACGTGTTGACACCTGCAGAAACCCTGACTGCATGTCTACAGTTGAGAATCACCAAAACGTCTAAGAAATAATAATCCTTCCTTTATTGACTCTGTCATTTTTACTCCTTCAGGCAAGAAGGGCAGTACCACTGAATTTTCTAAAACGAGCAAAAAGCTATTGTAAATACTATAGTACAGATGTAGTTCTGTTCAGTCTCTTTCAAGACCTATCTCTTTTATAAAAGTTACCAAATAGTTGCAAAATATATATTTAAAAATATTCGTAATAGTAAAAGAATATAAAACAACAACACCGGAATATCACTTAGCCCACCCCAAACTTTCTTCCTAAAACTGTTTTTTTTTTTTTTTTGGTCTTAAATCATCTTAAATTATCCCATATTTACACTACATTGATTTTAGTTTCGCTAGCACACTGTACAAACAGACAATGCTGACCTCAGTATCATTCTGAGGTTTATATTCAGTTTTGACCATCTGTGATTGTCCTGCTGTGTTTACACGTGTGGCTGTTAGCTTAACTATTACAAAATCAGCAGATATTACTGATGTTTAACCCCTTAATGTACTTACTGTAACAGTCGTGAGGCACAATTCAGTTATGTCGAGTGTTCATTCAGGGTAGCAGCGATCAAAACAACGCATTTCTGAAGGCACTGAATCGTTCTTTGAAATCGGCTCTTTTTGATGAATCGATCGAACCGAATGAAGATTCGAGACTCAACACAGAGACCATTTGAAATGGAGAATAAATAAATAAATAAATAAATAAATAAAAATACAAAGTGACCGAGACACTTTAAACGCTGTTAAAAGAGAACAAAAATAAAAGAGTATATGTGTATAAATAAATGATTAAAAAAAAGCTAAATATGTGAATAAAAAAAATCAGTTTTAAAACCATTTTAAAAAGCACAATAAAATAAAGAACGGACTTATATCAACGACATAATGATAACGACTTATATCATTGTTTATGATACATTATATACAATATACAATATTATTAGCTTTTAAAGCATTTAAACGCTTGTTGTGACTCTTTTAAATAATTTACTGTGAAATGCTAAAATAATTAATGAGTTTGTTGTGGTGTGTGTGTGTGTGTGTGTGTGTGTGTGTGTGTGTGTGTGTGTGTGTGTGTGTGTGTGTGTGTGTGTGTGTGTGTGTCTGTGTCCAGTAGGTGGCGTAATGCACCTGTTCAACATTCAAACACACCACCGAAGAAGAAGAAGTGGTTTCTGTTACAACATCCGCTAAACGTCATTGTGCTGATTTTGGGTTATTTTAAGGTTAGTGATTTTAAATGTTTTGTAATCATTTATTCGAATTGAAACAGATGTTTGCTTATATCGCTGTGGATTATAATGATTAAGTTTCCACGTGTGTTTGAATGAATATAAATGACTGACAGGCTGGAGTTTGTTGTGATCAGTTTTTGTTCAACAACTATCTGTTAACTTGTGATATCGAGTATAATGTTGTTTTTGCCCCTTTATGTTCTTTTCGTGTTCGTTATATATTGAACTAAAAGATTTTGAGTCTAATATATGTTTATAATAATGCAGTAAATGATAAAGAACTTTTAGATACATCGAGGCACAGTATTTCATTTGATCTGTTTCCCTCATATCAGCAGCAAAGTGGTACAGTGATTTAAAGCAGTGGTTCTCAACTCCAGTCCTCGGGACCCACTGCTCTGCACATTTTGTATGTCTCTCTTATCTGACACACTCAGTTCAGTTCATGGAGCTCTCTCCTTGAGAGCTGATGATCTGAATCAGGTGCGTTAAATAAGGGGAGACATACAAAATGTTCAGAGCAGTGGGTCTTGAGGACTGGAGTTGAGAACCACTGATTTAAAGTCTATGTATTTGATAGTTGGTTTGTGTTACTGTTGTTGTTTCCCTGTCAGATTGTGCTGCCTCCACTGAAACAGGTAGCACAATTCGATAGAGAAAAACACCTATCAGATTGACACCTGTTCTAAACAGCTTGATGAAGATGTTCTGACTGACAGATCAGACCAACTAATGACATAAATGACTAAACCCGGTGGATAACATCAGCTACAGTGAGGCTGTGAGAACATATCAGTGTTAAAACTGTTGTATGACATGGTTCATGTTCGCTCATTCAGTTTTCAGATGATGAAGACCCTTGTGCAATTTATTCATTTGACTTCACATAGATGCGTAAAGCCAATCAAACATCAAACTTAGCCTATTTGTGCCATTTTTGTACCTTAAACTTTTGACTTGAAGATTTTGACTTTCTATGTGACTCGGCTTTTATAGAGGATTATTTAATATACAGTGTATTATGAACTATTAGACTATTAACTAGTTTCACATGCATTAATATAGCCAGATGTTTTCTTTTAATTGTCCCCTTTTGAGGTCATCTCTTTAGTTTTTACTGTGTAAATGTGCTTAAAATGTCTTAATCTTCAGCAGAAGAGAGAATTTTTGCGATTACAGTCAGGTGGGTACATTGACTAATCAAAAATAAGACAAATAAAACTGACAAACTTAAAAGATAGAAATAAAGTTAAAGGGATAGTTCACCAAAAAATGAAAATTTGATGTTTATCTGCTTACCCCCAGGGCATCCAAGATGTAGGTGACTTTGTTTCTTCAGTAGAACACAAATGATGATTTTTAACTCCAACCGTTGCAGTCCGTCAGTCGTATAATGCTTGTCAATGGGAACTCCATCTATAAGAGTCAAAAAAACATGCACAGACAAATCCAAATTAAACCCTGCGGCTCGTGACGACACATTGATGTCTTAAGACACGAAACGATCGGTTTGTGCGAGAAACCGAACAGTATTTATATCATTTTTTACCTCTAATACACCACTATGTCCAGCTGCCCCAAGCGCACGCACGGCATCCGGTGCGTGAGGTGTATACACGCTCTGGCGTAGTTTAAAGGATTAGTCAACTTTCAAATAAAATTTTCCTGATAATTTACTCACCCCCATGTCATCCAAGATGTTCATGTCTTTCTTTCTTTGGTCGAAAAGAAATTAAGGTTTTTGATGAAAACATTCCAGGATTATTCTCCTTATAATGGACTTCAGTGGTCTCCAAATGGTCAAAATTATAGTTTCAGTGCAGCTTCAAAGGGCTTTAAACGATACCTGAATAAGGGTCTTATCTAGCGAAACGATTGGTCATTTTCTAAAAAAATACATCTTGGATGCCCTGGGGGTAAGCAGATAAACATCAAATTTTCATTTTTGGGTGAACTATCACTTTAAATAAAAATATGAAAATGTTTACAAACAGAAACACATTTCACAGCTTTCTTGTTTTTTAAACATAACATTATATTTAGGTATTGTTTAACTTCTTAAAAACAAAGGCTTATTTCCCCCAAATTTACATTCATGAATACTAAATTTAGCTAGAAGAAGCATAGGAGAAAAAAAGAAGCATAGGAGAAAAAAAAACAAATTGAAATTTTTTAAAGCACACTTGAAAGCTGGGCATGATGTGAGCCTTAATAAAAGAACAGAAATCTGACCAGAAACAAACTGAACGAGGACAACTCCAAAATAAATAATGTTCCAGCATGTAAACCACAAAATATTTCAATATCACAATTAAATCTGTTTACAAGATATTTACAAGGGTACTATTAATTTATAAATGAGTTTAAAAGAAATTTCTTTGATTTTATTTGTGATTAAATATTTATGAGGAAGTTTCCAGATTTTACTCTACAACAGACCATCCACATAACCATAGCAGGACTGGAGACAATATCCCTCTGAAACGAAGCCCTCTGAAACAATTATTATTCTTAATAGGAGAAAGAGAGAAACAGATACGACCAACTTCAGTATTAGCAGGATCCAACAGGGATAGAGAGAGTTGAGGACAGGTGTTTTTAAGAAGCATCCATAACCACAGCATAATCTTTAGGAGTGACTGGAATATTATATTTAGAAAGAAATTCAGGATAGATTAACATAAGTCCTTCATGGTTAAAAAGTTGGCTAACAAAAACGATATCATTACAAAACGGTTTTTAAAAAATATTTTGATTTATACAGAATGTGATTATTATTCCACATAAAACACCTATTTGGAGAGTTGTGTTTATAGATTAAATTCCAAGAAAGAAGCATCTGTTTGTGGACGTAAGATGGTTTTAAAGGAATTTTGATAATGCTGTAGTCGCAGAGCAAAAGGAGTTGAAGACCACCAACCTGTGAAAAGATAAAGTGAGGTATAATATTCCAGACAGATGTTGTTTTTTTAAGGAATTGCCTAATCCAATTGACTTTGAAGGTGTGATTCAAGGGTAGAAAAATCTAAGAAATTCAGGCCTCCATTTTCGGTTGTGTTCATAACCACAGATTTCTTCATGTAGTGGGTTTTATTTTTCCATAAAGTATTATGAACTGCTAAGGAGAGCGCTGCATATGTAAGTTTGGAGATGTCCTCTGTCTTCCAGATAAAGATATGTCTCTCAGTGAAGCAGAAGAGAGAAGTCAATCACGCTGACTCTCACGAGAAGTTAACTATGCTCACGGCGTGTGATTGGCTGTTCACTGCTGATGTCACACTTTCATGTGCACACGCTCACTATTCAGAGCCCTGAGTGGACAGAGAAAGTTGATGATCAACATCATTGGATTGGTTTGGTTTTGTCAACTGGAAACTAATCCTGTATCCCAGAGTTTGTTAAGCCATCTTTATGGTCTTCAGACAAAAAAAGCCAGAGCAATTGTTGTTAATGTTGGACTGTGTTTGCAGGATGTTGAGGACTCTACACGTGAAGACTTGTGTGAATCAGCTGAGGTTTCACAGACTGGAACTGATGCTCAGAGACGCTCATATCGTCTGCAGTTCTTCAAGTGTAGTGCGAGATCAACACACTCCTGCTTCCTCTGCTCCGATGTCTTCTCGCTCCCACCGCTCCCCTTCCAGTGGGTTTCCTGCCATTTTGAACCCTTCCGAACACGTGTGTTCACGGGCCATGAGACAGATATGCACTAGCACTCATTTTCTATTAGCACACATGAATTTTAGCAGTATTAACTGGGCACACACACCGAAGACTTTCTTCCTGTTTTTACACGCCTCTTTGAATGGATCTCCATCACAGTGCCGGAGGAAGTGCCTTCTGCCCAAAAGCCCACTGGAGAAAAGCCAGAACTCTCCTGAAAGCAGTATTAAAAGACAAACATGCGTCTTCAAACGCAGCACAGATAGCACAGGCAGCTTCCAGCGGTTGGCTAACACTGAAACCGCGAGCCGATCTGCAGTGCTGACAGGTCAGACTCGTGGGCTGCTCACACGGAGTGTTACAGACGAGTGTTTGTCCGCAGGAAACGAAGCTCGCTGCCGACGCTCACTGCAGGCCAACGCTGCTCTGTATGAGCGGGAAGGGCGGAGCTGGGCGGCAGTGCTGGTGTGTCTGTGTGCTGTGAACGGACGTCCCGCACTCCTCTTCACTCTCAGATCTGCCCAGCTGAAGGGGCGGCACAAAGGTGACGTCAGGTACGCCTCACGTCCAGAGCTAAAACTCATTTCTGATGCTCAAAGGTGTATAGCGTAGCTCCACTGAAATTTAACACTATTTCAATTAAACGCTATTCTCATCACTGTTGTATTAGTTTTGCAGGGGGAAAGAAAGACCCGTCTGACAGATCTGTGGTAGATACAGCTCTCAGAGAAGCTCGAGAGGAGCTGGGGATCCACGTCACTGAAGATAAAGTGTGGGGTGTGATGAAACCGTTGCATGATATGGTGAGTTACAGGAGATGTGCTGTTGAGTATGAGAATTTCAGTAAGGTTTGTAGTATAAGCTTCCTCGTTTTGTTTTGAAATCTCTTACAACAGGTTTACCTGTATCTTAGATCAAAAAACACTTTAATTTTTTTTATAATATCCACTGTCGCATCAGCTGTTTTCTCTCAGTGTCTGAAACGGTTCGATCAAAGACTCTGTCTCTCTAAACCCTGCCTTTCTGTGAGCTTCCTCTGCTCTGATTGGTCAGATGACCCAGTCTGCTGTGATTGGTCGACCGCTTTCAGTGCATGTCGGAAACAAGACGCTCATTACCATATTTGAATTTACGAACAGTAATGATGCCATCGGTTTTTCCTTATCAATTCCAGCATAAGTCTTCCGGATACAACTACATTGTTTGAGGGCGGGGCAAAGCAGCCGTGAACAGCCAGTAAAGACCATATGCTGACATTATGCAAATGTGTTAAAAAATCTACATATCTTTGCACAGGAAGTGAGACTGAATTACTTATGACTCTTTTCAGCAGTATTATTTCTTTTAGGAGACAAAAACTTTATTTATCTGCACTCTGATCTTTAAAACTTTGCAGACTTTTTACATTCACACACAGCTCTATAACATACTGCATGAAGGGTAATATCTGAAAAAGCATAATACAGGCACTTTCAAATGTATAAGGTATTAGGCTAGAAACATATTATCTGTAAGATATAAGTATCTGAATGCAGACACAAGTGCTTGGCCAAAGCGTTGCTGATGTGTGATGCCTTTTAATAGGTTAGTCCACCCAAAAATGAAATTTCTGTCATTAATTACCCACCCTCATGTCGTTCCACACCCGTAAGACCTTCGTTAATCTTCAGAACACAAATTACGATATTTTTGATGAAATCTGAGAGGTATATGACTCGTCCATAGACAGCAATATAATCAACACTTTCAAGGTCAAGAAAGTTACTAAAGACATCGTTAAAACAGTCATGTGACTGCAGTGGTTCAACCTTAATGTTATGAAGAGACGAGAATACGTTTTGTGTACAAAAACAAAACAAAAATAACGACTTTATTCAACAATCTCTTCTCTACCCTGTCAGTCTCCTGCACTGTTTACGTTCAGCGCTTCCAGGTTCTACGTCCGGCTCAGTATTGGCCAAAGCTGATCACGTGGTCAACACGACGCATGCGTGTGATGCTGACGCAGGAGCCAGCCAATAATGAGGCCTAGTCCACACGTACAAGGGTATTTTTATAAACTGAGTTTATCCTCCTCCATTTAAAAAAAAAAATTGCGTCCACATGAAAACGCAGAAACACACTATGAAGCTCTGCCAAAAGCCGTGTTGGCCAATCAGAAGCCTGGAAAAAAGTTTATTACCAGTTTGAGTAGGCTAACAACATTGTCATTTTATTACTATTATTATTAATAATTCCATAAACCAGAACAGTACAATGAGACATATTCATTCAAAGAAAAGTTTTGCGGCCCTAAACTGTAAAGTGTGTAAGATGCTGCTCTGACCCTCCTTCGTCCTGAAGACAATTCTGTGTGAATAAAGAGGCATCAGAGAATCCTTAAACTTTTGTCATTATAGAACTTTTTCATCATTTATTTATAATTGATATGTTTTGAATTTAAAACTGCATTAATTCAATAAAACTACATAATTGTTGAGTAAATACATTCAAGCAGCACTGAACAGTCTGTGTTAGTAAACAAATGCCATGTCAGACGTAACTTATGTTCCATGTTTGCGGTGTAATATAGCTGCTTTGACAGTGTTATTGGTAACAGTTTGTAGCAGAAGTGTGTAAACTCATGCCTGCATATCACTTCATCACACTGACTGCAGTTTCTAGTATGTCTAGTAAGAGCTTGATTAGCTGATCAGGTGTGTTTAATTGGGGTTAGAGGTGAACTCTTAGTCTGGCCTATAGTATCTTATTATTCAGTTTTTTGTTTTGTTTTGTTTTTTAATTAATTGATTAAATTGGTGTATTTGATAAAAGATCACACTAGCCAAGTTTCCATCCACTTGGCCTTTTACTGATAAAATTAAGAGTTAAATAACATCAAACCCATCAAAAACATAGAATCGCTGGTGATTTGTTTTTAACCTACAAGAACATGTTGTGCCTTTTCCCCAGATATATTTATTTTATTTTTTTTATGTATTCTTTGAAATTTTACATTATCTAGGACATTAACTGACAAAAATGATTGGATATCGATCTCGGGTATGTAAATAAAGTGATGGTTAAAGGAAAAAAGGTCAGAAAGAAAACAAATGTCAGATTTTCACAACAAACTTGAATGAAAGCTCTGAACTATTCCTGCAGTAAGGATCAGTGTAATTCTTCATCTAACTGTACGTGTTTCCTAATTTTCAGTCTGGGATGATGGTTGCGCCTGTAATAGCCAATCTTGGACCGCTGGAGACACTGTGTTTTCAACCGAATCCGAGTGAGGTACAGTGCAGCAGCATCTCTTCAGATCTACAACATCATGGCAGTGTTTGTCCTCACTGCATCTCTTTGTTTGACAGGTAGAAGAGGTTTTTACCCTGACTCTGGAGCATTTATGTCAAGCCCAGAACAGAGGCTACACACACTTCCGCACCGGTGATCGTTACGGGTACACACTCCCTGTGTTTCACAGTCCCAGGTATCGAGTGTGGGGTCTGACAGCAGTGGCCTTAGATCATGCTCTCACACTCATTGTGCCGCCAAAGGAAGTGCTGGACCACAGCTCCTTCACCACAGAGGCTGCTTGCTAAACTCTGTCAGATTACAGGCTTAGTTTAGGCAGAATCTCATGAGAACTGTCAAGAAATGTCTGGGTCTTATTTCATATTTTGGTCTTTATTTCAGTATCCAAAAGATCTTTGAGGTGCAATATGGCCATTTCTCTGAGGTTCCCCTTTGCTGTGTTTAGGCTTTAGGGTTAATGAATGTGGTGCTGTTAGTAAAAGAGTAAAGTTTGTTTGACATCATGCCTCACTTTACACAACATACATTGAATGTATTTTTGGGATTTATCATTATGAGTTTTGTTTTTTTATCATCTTAACCTAGATGGTTGTTTTAAATGTGAATCTGTCCATTTATTTAACACCAATGCTTATAATAAAAGTGTTAAGATGCTTTAGAGGTTCTTGGTAACTACTGAATGTTTATTTTTTTACATCAGGGATTCTCAATCCAATCAAAACTATAGCAAGAAGAGTCGAAAGGTACCCAGATAGCAAAATACACTTGGGCCAGTTCCGGTATGATTCTCGCCAGCCGGAGACTTACCACTCCCTCTTCTGTCTGCCGTGATCGGGCCGGATGCCGGTGTACTCACTGCCCGATTCCAGCCAGAATCAGTCGGGCCAGATGCGGCAGCCGTTACCTCACCGACACTGCCGCAGTCGAGCCGGAATCACTAATGCGCTCCAGACACGGCCCAATTCCGTTTATATATCTACTGTACTGTTCATTAATCTTTCATTTTATTTTGATACCCAGCCAAAATGATTACTTAGCTATATTTTAATTATATAAATTATAATACATAAATAACATTACTTAAATCTACACAAACATCACATTATTATGAAAGCAATTTTATGGCCTTTTGTAAAGAACTCACTTGATATAGTTGGCATGAAGACATTTTATTTACAAAACAATTTATTTACAAAAATATTACATCAAATAACAGCAGTTATACAATTATTATAAATACAATATTTACCACATTTTGAGTAATTACTCTTGTATTTACTCCTACACAGACTGTAAAATTTAATACGTATAAACATTAAACGTGAAAAGTGTTTTGAATAACACATTGGTAAATGGAAAAGGTTTTGCAGTTAAACGCATTTGTACTTAAAAATAAAAATAAAAATACACCTATGGATAACTCAGGCTAATTATGATTTGATGTCATGATGGTGTTCAGCGTAAACTATATAAATAAACCTTGAGCTGTGCAATTGAAAATTTTTAAATTGTTCGTATTTTTTTAAACCAGTGAAATATCTTCACGATCCTTAAAGATGTCTTTAAGTCCATCATTCCATCATTAATTGAGAGGTGGTTTCTCTCTGCAGATGATGTGACATGTGGGATGTGACAGCATCTGAAATACACAATGAGTTTAGAGTTACAGTCTGTCTCTTCCATTTGTTTATGTCAAGATAATTATATTTATGAAGGCCAAACTAAAAGGAAAAGGAAAAGTAATATGAAGTCATGGGATAGATTTATTGTTTTATTTGTTTTGTTACTGGGTATGTTTATGTATGTAAGTAATAATTAAAAAAAAATCTAACAACATGGAGCATAAAATTAAAATCTGTTACTTACTGTAAAGAGAAGTATCCTTATCTGAACAGAGCACTTACATATTCTGTTAAACTTAAAAAGAAAAATACATGATTGGTAGGAAACCAGTTACAATTTAAAAGTTAAAATTGATAGAGATTTTAAGAAATAAATCATTTACCTGTTGCAAATGTTGACAGTAATTGGATGGCTGAGCTCCAGAAAACCAGTAATGATGTGGCTTTGACAGTTACAGATATACGGTTATAAACAGATCTGTTACTACGTGTAAAGAACCTTCAATGCACTAATCTCAGTGTGAACTGATGGTGCAGATTCCCTCAGCCGCATTAAACCTTAACAAGACTCTGAGTAAACTGTTTCAAGTGATCAAGATTGAGGAAGAAACTGCTTGGCTATGGACATCATCTCTCAAACCTCTGTTTTCCCCCATTCAAACTAACTAGCATCTTGTTGAACTAGAGTATCATGTAGATAATATCTGAATAATGCTTGATAGTACACGCCTATAAAAAATATATAAGCTTGAGCCCCTGCCCCTTTGATCGCGAAAGTGAAAGTGCCCTTTGCGGTTGCATCGCGGTCGAGGGAAAAACCCACAACCAGACAAGACTGGAGCTTCAAACAGGACCGGCTTCTATGGCCAGATGGGTTTGGTGCACACATGGATGAAAAGTACCCCATGTCCACGGTTAAATATATTGCTGGATCTTTAATGTTGTGGGCCTATTTTTCTGCTGGAGGTCCTGGACATCTTGTTCAGATACATGGTATCATGGATTCTATCAAATACCAACAGATAAAAAATCAAAACCTGACCACTTCTGCTAGAAATCAAATAATGGGCCGTGGTTGGATCTTCCATCAGGACAATGATCCAAAAGAAACATCAAAACCAACACAAAAATGTGTCACAAAATGAAGCTTCTGCCATGGTCGTCCCAGTCCCCTGACCTGAACCCTAAAGAAAATGAGTGGAGTGAACTGAAGAGAAGAAGCACCAACATGGAGCTGGGAATCTGAAGGATCTGGAGATTCTGTATGAAGGAATGATCTCTGATCTCTTGTCAGGCATTATAGGTGAAGACTCAGAGCTGTTATCTTGGCAAAAGGAGGTTGCAAAAAGTACTGGATAAAAGCGTGCCAATAATTGTGGCCAACGTGTTTTGGAGAAAAACATTTATTTCAAAATGTGATTTTCCCCACACTTTCAATTCTTTTCCTTCAATGAAAGGTTAGATTTTTGCTAATTTTATGAATTAAAGATCAAAATGATAAACAAGGCAGATTTATTTTTACAGTCATCTTTGATCATATTTATCAAGGGTGCCGATAATTCTGACCACCACTGTGTGTGTGATATATATATATGGCATTAAATTTTTTAAACATTGGCATTAAAAAGCATTAAATTAGATTTGATGAAACCTGTAGAAACCCTGGAAATTCAACATGGTCGTATATTTATGCTGTGAATATTTCAATTCAAAACATTTCACCCACATTTTCATTATTAAAATTTAAATAATTTATATTTACTTTTCAGATTTCACTTCCAAAATATTATTTCTGTTTCAAAATACAACCTATAATATTAGACTGGCAATTTTAAACAGAATTAATATTTTGGAAGTGAAATCTGAAAGGTGAATATAAATTATTGAATTTTTAATTAAAATATATGTGTGAAATGTTTTGAATTGAAATATTCACAGCATAAATATACGACCATGTTGAATTTCAGCCCACAAAAATGCAAGCCCTAAAAATACAATGCATTAAAATGCAAGCACAGATAATGCAATGCACATTTTTTTCAATTAGTGCAATTCAACAAGCTGTTGTTTCAAAAACATTTGGAATTATGGAAGTTTATTAATGCCAAAAGTCTTTGAAATAAAAAAGCTGTGAACAATCTAATTTTCAGCCATTTTTACTGTAGCATTATGAAGTTATGGATCTATGAATTTGACAGATGTGACAATACAGTTACAGGACAAATTGCATTATTGGCCCAATTGGGGGCGTTATATCTCAGCTGCCTTTGAGGATGAGTTAAAAGTTGCACTGAGGTCTTATTCTGAATGTACTTGACTGTCACCTTGCAAATTTTCAGACATTTTTATTGTAGCATTATGAAGTTCTGGACCCATGAATTTGACAAATGTAACAATACAGTTACAGGAGAAATTGCATTATTGGCCCAATTGGAGGCACTATATCTCAGCTGCCTTTGAGGGTGTGTTAAAAGTTGCACTGGGGCCTTATTCCCAATGCACTTGACTGTGAACAGTCTAATTTTCAGACATTTTTACTGTAGCATTATGAAGTTATGGACCCATGAATTTGAAAGTTACATGAGAAATTGCATTATTGGCCCAATTGGAGGCACTATATCTTAGCTAACTTTGAGGATTGTCCATACTTTTGCATGGTGACAGTTATTATAGCTGTAACCATTGCTGCAAATGTAAAACGGTATTGAAATGGTAGAATTACAGTAAATGGTTGTTGTGTTCTTTCTATTAAACTTTTATCCCAATTTTGAAACTGTAATATCGGTCCCCAAATTCCACTCCTACATTAGAATTGTTTTAATGACTGCATATAATCTGATCAGTGTTTACTAATGTACTAATTACTAATGCTCGGACACACTCGTCTCTCTCGCGCAGGTTCGCTCGCTCTCGGACACATTCGATCTCTCTCTCGCGCACATTCGGTCTCTCTCGCGCAGGTTCGCTCGCTCTCGGACACACTCAGTTTCTCTCGCGCAGTGTCGCTCGCTCGCGGCGTTCGCCTCGCTTTTGTCCAGTCCGGCGCCTCATACATTTTTGCAGTGCCGCAAAAAAAAAAAAGCCGGTCCCTTTAGGTGAGTGACAGGATCAGGGCGCGCGCGCACTGTGTGTGATCGATGTATCTCTCACTCGTATATTAATGCCTGTGACAGCAGTGACGTAATTTTGACAGTAGATTGTCGCTTCTTGATTCGTACTCGTAAAAAAAGACTTCGTACTCGTAACCCAGCAATTGTAAAACTGTTTCGTGTGTGTAAACTAAACCAGTCATACATTTTGGAGTCGTACTCAAACAAACTTGGCAAATGTCATATCTGTATCTGTTTTGGTCATAGATTCTGGAATCGTACATAGTCACGATTACAGTTTTTAGAATTACGCACATACGGGTTTGATTTATGCACGTGTTATTATTGACAGTCTTTTTATTCCATATGAATGCATGACATTTCAATCTTTTTCCATCATGTTTAGTCTCTATTTGTTTAGAATATTGCCAAAGCTATTCTGGTGGTGGTTTGGAAAGTGAGAAATGCATTAAACATTAAAGACACTGTAAAGACTTCCAACTTTGTGCCTTATGCAAATGAGTTCCACAGGGGAAAGAAGGGTGGGCCACACTGTGTGTGTCCCCTCTGATGCCAGCAGCCAATCACAGCACTCGAATGGAGAAGCGCCAAATTGCAATCTCCTCCTCATCGGAAAGGGATAAAGGTACCCTTTCAACAGACATTCCTCGTTCTGAGTCTCCCATCGGGTGAGACACAACAGATATACCGTTCCGAGTCTGTCCTGTACGGGGATAGACACTAACCGATATGCCGTTCTGTGTCCCGGCTTGCGAAGCTGAGACACTAACAGATACAACACCGTTCTGAGCCTCTGGTCCATCCAGAGAGACAACAACAGGTCCCACAATCTGAGTCTACAGCTTGTGAGGCAACAACAGAGACGACCACGTTCTGAGCCTCCAGCCTGTGAGGAAAGAGACATTAACAAACACTACGTTCAGAGTTTCTGTCCAGTGAGACAGTAACGACATTTGCAACAAGGTTAAGCTCAGGAGAGCAAACCTTGCTTCCAAGGTACCTTCGTCTGCGTGTTCCAGATTGTTAAGGACCTTCTGCACCTACGCCAGGGCCTCATCTGTGTATTCCAGATTTTAGGACCCTTTGGTACTCCAGGAGATCAGCATCCCACAGAGATTCATGTTCAAGACTGTTGAAACAGATTCTGGCTCCTCTCCCCACTGCATTGTCACCCAGTGGAAGGCGTCACCATCATTGGATGCAACAACGGGGAACGTAAATATCACTTAACCAAACCTCTTTCCAGAGACCTTGGCATTGTTGTATATTATCAGTAGATAATTTCTTAATTCCCATTAGATGTATATAGCTGATGTTAGTTAATAACAAATAATCTTTCGTTTATTTGTTTAGTGCATAATAAGGTTCTCCACCTTATTATTTTCAGAGAAACAGTTTATATTTCCATAAGATAACGTAACTCTTCCATAGCCACACTCAACTTAATCACTGGTATTCTATGTATCTTATGCACTTTATGCCTATATCATTCATGGTATTCATTTAGTAGTTGTGTTAGTTATTTTTGTTTATCTTTTTGTCCTTGGATGGGCGAAAGTAAAATCACTACACTTATTTTTTTCGTAATAATGACTTAGTTTCTCATAATAATGAGAAACCTTCTCGTAATAATGAGAAACTTCTATGCATGCGCAAAGCAGCGGAGCAGTGACACGCTAGCGACATCCTCTGGTCAAATGCGAGAACTCAGCAACCATGGCACGTTCTTCAAAAGTGTAATCTATAATATCATTAAATAACATTATTGATAAATTATCAGTATATGAGACGGGAAATAGTCTTTTATTCATTTATAACATTAATTTGTATTTTTATGTATGAACAAGCAGAAACACAGAATGGTGATCCATGGATTTTAAACAGATACTGAGGAATGATAAGACAACACACACCTACATATCCAAGTCTGTTAAAGAACGCTTCATCTGGAAAGCTGTCTACAAACATCTGCTAAACATCTGTATTTTTTCTGTATGCCTAGGCAAACCTGCACATCAAATAGCCTAGACTCAGATAGCAAAATTTGTCTGGCCCACTTCTGGGCCACATCCTTGCTTCAATTCCGGCCCAGTTCTGGCTGGGTCCCCGGCCCAAAACCGGTCCAGACACTGAAAACAGACACAATTTCCTCTGGCCTGGATATGGCCCACACCCTGTAAAAAGACTCTTATTTATTGATGTGGCCCAGATCTGGCCAGCACACTGAAAATTGACTTAAATTGTTTTATGTGGCCCAGGTCTGGCCCAGGCACTGTAAGACAGATCTGGCTGAGATTCGGCTTGGTCCTCAGGCCAGATGTGGTCCAGAAACTGCTAAATGTAATTCAATTAAGCAGTGAAACACATTCAACCATTTAAAAAGATTAAGGCATTTTATTATAAAACTAACAAATACACTATAAGTATTAACAATGAATACACTATAAACATTTTCCTGCTGCTAGTTGGAAATATTGAACAGCAGAAAATTATAGTTTAGCATCATTGTATAAAAATATCTGAAATCAGAATGCAATGGCTAATCAGAACTAGGTATACAGAGAGCTATGTAATAAATAAAAATCTTGAATATAATGAAAATGTAAATAAAAAGAGATGACATTCGACATTACATTTTTTTATTTCTCAGATATTTGCCTTGGGTAACAAAGTTGCTGTATATATACCCACACATCATAAACTATTACAGTCACATCTGATTCCCAATCATAACAGTACTTTACTGTTTATTACTCATTTACTCTTTTAATTGTAGTTTTACTGATAAATGATCATATCATATATTGACATCTCATTTTGTGCTATTGATTCAACATTTGCTTTGTAAAATATCATGATACTGGTATTTACTACAGAAAGTCTCAATCTATACATAAAGTGAATAATCCATTAACATATCTTTACAATTGTCATTGTAGACAGTATTTTAAACATCATCTAGAATACAAACCATAATGTATTTTTAAATTACTATAAATCTTACTAATACTATTGTTTGGATTGATTAATTAATTTACATTTATTTCTTACTTTCAAGGATTTCATTTAATATTTGTAATAATAACATAATAATAATGGTAACACTTTAGTATAGGGAACACATATAAACTAATAACAATGACTTTTCCCTCAATAAACTCCTAATTTACTGCTTATTAATAGTTAGTAAGGTAGTTGTTAAGTTTAGGTATTGGATAGGATTAAGAATGTAGAATAAGGTTATGCAGAATAAGGCATTAATATGTGCTTAATAAGTACTAATAAATGGCCAATATTCTATTAATATGCATGCTAATAAGCAACTAGTTAAAAGACCCTAAAATAAAGTGTTACCATAATAATAATAATAAAAATCATCACCATCTTAATCATCATCAGCATGTCAGTATGTGCCACTCATACAGTTTTGTTTTCAAGTACATTAAAATAGATAGGGAAAGCAATTTAGAAACTGAAGTGAAGTGCTGAATGTGTGTTTAAACCTAGTGTGATCTCAAGAACAAAACATAAATTAAAACAATGATAAACAATGTTAAGTGCACAGTCTGCAGAACCTCAATTTGCTATGTTAATGATATGTGGTGTTAACACAGAGGAGTTGGAGTTAGATAGAGTTGCCTCGCAAGTCAATATTTCAATAGATTGGTGGGAAATTTAGTGAAATTAAGTCATATTGGATTATTTTTCAATATTAACTTTCATAAACTACTAACTAGATGAACTTGAGTTAATTGAATTGATCAATTATGTACTATAATACTAACTATACTCCTGTTTCACATCAAAATGTCATGAATTTCCAAGAAAGTCCTTGTTTTGAGACAAGTCTGCGTTAGAGAAATACAATTTACAAATCAAAAGTATGTGGAATTGCTTTCTTCACTCTGATATCCATCTACACAGTTATCCTCCAGGACTTTAATTAAAGTTGCCAGTGTGCTATTTGGATCCAGCAGAGTTACTAGAGAGACATTCACACCTCTATCATTGAAGATAAGATTCTGCAGAGTCATGGCAAGCATTGAGTCAATGCCTAAATCAAAAAGATGAACATCATCATTCAGCTTGTCCATCTCAATACCAATCATTTCGCTAATCATGAACCTCAGATAATCACTTGGTGAGGATAATGTCATGGGTTGCTCAGGTTTAGACATGTTCACTCCAGTTTTAATCATGGCTTCCTCTCCTATTTTGTACAACCGCAACTTTAGTGATTTGTTCTGACTGAGAAAGTTATTCCAGTTGTTTTTAAAATTGAATTTGCATACAACCTGTTGAGGTTTGTTGATCAAGAGGCAGTGCTCAAGACTTTTATGGATTTCTGGAATCTCCAAAAGCATGATTCCCTTTGCCTCCAGAAATCTTTGGATTTGGACTTTGTTCAACAAAAGACCCAGATTCAAAGCCCCCCAATTAATGGACTGTCCAGAAAGTCCAATGTTTCTACGGTACTGACAGAAAGTGTCCATGAATGTATTAGCCGCAGCATAATTACTTTGTGAGGCATTGCCAATGAAGGCAGAGATAGAAGAATAGCACACAAAGTAATCCAGATTGCACTGTATGGTAGCACGGTGAAGGTTAATGACTCCCTGTACTTTTGGCCTCAAAACTTTCTCATAAAGAGATTTGTCAAGATGTTCAATCAGCGCATCATGCAGGACAACCGCACTGTGAAATATCCCTTTGATGGGACTGGATGGAAACAGTTTTCCAATATTAACAATTGTCTGGTCCACTTGCTCAAATACAGAAACATCACATGGCAGAGACTTAATGACAGAACCCCAACTGCTACTGACCTGACTTATCTCTTGTTGAATCTGAGGGTCTGGATTTCTTCTAGACAGAATGACAATGTTTCCTCCTCCTTTCTGAGCAATGAACTTTACTGTTTCAAAGCCCAACCCTGTTAGACCACCTGTGACAATATAGACAGAATTTTTCTTGAATAGAATGTGTTTGGGCATTGCTGGAATGTCAGACAGCTGGTTCTTGTCTTCACTGTTCAGGATGATAATGGGTAGGATCTGGCATCTGAAGTATGATTCAGATTCTTTAACAGATGGAAGATCAGTGTCTTGAGATTTCGCTCTTTGAACAGCTGTTGCATCCAAAGACAAGGACTTTCTGTCCAAATGCATGGATTTCAGCCAACGGTAGATGTGTGGCATTTGCATTTGCAGAGACCCTTTTTGCATTATTTGGGTCATAAGAAGGGCATGGAAGCGGACTTCCTCATTTGTACCTCTGAATGTTGTAGTATTGAATGGAAATTCTGTCTGGTTGTCATAGACAAGAACAATGTCTTTGATGCCTCTAACACTGCTAGCTATTTCAGCAGTTTCTAAATTATAAGGAGGTAGGAGAACAGCTCCTACAACCTCACTAAAATCACAAGACAGCTGATCAGCCTGCGTGCTCACTCTGACATTCCAACCTGATCTGTTTGCAATAGCAATTAACACATTCATCAAAGCTGAGTTTGGAACAGTGGAGAAAATACCCAATTTCCATTGCTGTTTAGCTTTGGGTAAAGCCTCATGCAAGATCTCCCAAGCCAGTACCATATAAGAGACACAAGGCATGTCATTCAAGAATGAAAGCCTTTTAGCTTTGCAGCAAACAGCTGCTGGAAGAACCACTTTAGTGGTGGCAGCAACAGGGTAACAAGACACAACATGATCACCAACTTTAAATTTGCTGACATCTTTACCCACAGCTGTGACAGTGCCACTGAAGTCAAGGGCTATGAGCTTATGGTTTTCATTTGTGTGCTTGTTCCAGTACAATGTCTTACCATAATTCAGGTCAGAAATGCTGACTGGAAAGTAATCTGATGAATGAACACAGATTTTACTGAGATGAAGCTCAATATTTTTTCCTTGAATCAGTTCAATGGTATTATCCATTTGAGTCGCTGACACATTTGTCATTATATATGGGTCAGATGTTTGCAAGATGAAGACTTCTTCATCCAACTTGTGGACATTTCTTGAAGAGATTGCCATGGTTGGCAAAGGTGTGTGGGCGATTTCAGGTTTGAGAATTTTGCCCTCCTTCACTACTAGCTCTGGATATTTGTTACAGGGGTATGATCTGAGGACCTGAACCAAAGCTTTGATGTCTTCAAAAGTGGCAGAGCCCATGTCAATCAGCTGGAAGGAAAGTTCTGGCAACTCAGCTGCACATGCTCTTATCATGCCTGACAGAACAAACCCAATGTTTATGTGGTCCACTAAGCTCTCAGAGCACCTAAAGGTTATAACTCTGATATTACCTGGGAAATAAAGTGCCTTAAGATATCTGACAATCTTTCGGACAATCTCACAATACCCTGCCATACTGTCTAAGACCTTCTCTGATTCAAGAGAGGTTATGTCTGCATCGCCCCACATGAACAAAATTTCCTGGAAGTTTTTCTTTACACTTGAAATTTTCAGTTTTGACAAAAGAAGTTCAATTCCATCTTTTAACAGTATGTTACTGTTTGAAGAAGACACATATCTAGATGTTGGGTCCAAGTACTGTTGCAAAGCTTTAGAAATTCCTACCTGGTCAGAAAAGACAAGTGCCTTAATCGGTGTATCAAACGTGGCAACTTCAGAGATGATACTGAAATTGTTATGGAAGAAGTACTCCTTGACCACTTGGGAATGACTTCCTAGCATTCTGATTTTCACATGCCTGAGTTCAACCAACACCCTACCCTGTTTGTTGGTTAAGCAGCCAAAAATGTCAATATCATCTTCTTCCACATGTACTGCTCTCAGATATACAAACATCTCCTCTTGCAATGGTTCAAATACAGTCAGGCTTCCTATTTGTGCAGGAAATTGTGGTCTTGCTGATAGGTCATGCCTTATAGTTGCAGGAACAAGTTGCATGAAGTAATCCAAGACCACAGGGTGAAGGTGATACTCATGTAATTCAGGTAGTAATTCCTTTGGGACCTTCACAACAGATATAGCCTCTCTAAATTCTTTCCCACAGTAAACATCTGCATTATTTCTGAAGACTGACCCATACTCAAATCCTGATTGACTTAGATGCCTGTAGATATCTTCAGTAGTCATGTGGAATGTGCATCTTTTGGAAATGCAGTCTAATGAAATTAACTGTTCTTCAGGACTTCTACCTGGTTTTGCTTCTACTGTGCCAAATGCATAGACTGCAGAAGCAGACTGTATTTTGAAGTTACATGTGTTATTGGCCAAATGGTCTGAATGATCCAGCTGTACTTTCAAATCTGGGGCATTCTGCATGAAAACAAATGGACTCTGGAATGTTATGCTGAGCTGCAGAGAACTTAGTGGAACCTTAGGTTTTGCATATGCCATGTAAGTTGCTAAACCCAACTCTGCATAAAATGCCCCAGGAATGATGGCAACCCCACTGTGCTTGTGGTCTTGCAGGAAGGCCACTGATTCAGAGGATAAATCACAGCTGAACATCGAACTGTCTGTACCCATTTGTGTAACTACTGGATGGTTGCCAGTGGGGCCGATCGACTGCAAACGTGTAACGAAGACATCTTTCTTCACATCATCAAACTGGTATCGTGGGTAGGGAATTGGTTCAGCCTCAAAACCTTTATAGAAAATTTCCCAGTCCACTTTGACCCCAAGTTCAAACAGTTTGGAAACAGCTACAAGCATTGTCTCGTGATCTTTATCAGGCTGCACTGAGGGAATCACAGTGAAGTCATTTCCCAGAGTCTCAGTGATGTACCTCTGCAAAGATCTTCTTGGACCAATTTCAACAAATATCACAGTCCTTTTGCTTTTAGCTGCAGACTTTACAGCTTGTTCAAATTTAACTGGCTCTCTGACATTTCTTGCCCAGTATTCACCAGTAATAAAATCTGAGGAACACAAACTAACACCTGTCACTGTTGAGAACAATTCTGTCTCCAAATTATGTGCCTGCAATGGGCCTATACTTTCTTTCACTTTGGATAAAATGGGATCCATCTTGTGACTGTGGTATGCTGCAGGTACATCTAAAATGCGAAGGAACAAATCTTTTCCACTAGCTGAGTTGCTCAAATTCTGTTGCAACCTGTCAATGTCATCTGCATCTCCTGAGAGGGTGCATGACTGAGGGCTGTTATAAGCAGCCAGACAAACCCTTCCTGAACAAGTTGGAAGAATTTTCAAGACTTCAGAAACAGCCATATTACTGACTACCAGCATCTTCCCTCCTGTCACAGTGCTTTGCAAAGAACTGCGATAGTGGATGACTTTCACTGCATCTTCAAGTGACAGCAAACCAGAACAATGAGATGCAGCGACTTCTCCAATAGAGTGGCCCAAAACAGCATCAGGACTGATGCCCCAGTGTTTCAGAAGTTTGACAACAGCAACCTGAATAGCAAACAGAATAGGCTGTACAATGCTTGGATCAGACAGCTCTGTACTTTTCTCAGATTCACTTTCCAGCACCTCTATCAGATTCAAACTTCTGTAGCTTTGCAACAGAGTTTCAATCTTCACGATTTCCTCTCTGAAAACTGGCTCTTGTTTTAGGAGCTGCTTGCACATACCCTGATATGTAACACCATTGCCACAAAACACAAAAACTAGCTTGGAGTCTGTCTTTGATGGTACAAGCTTTTTCTTTACAGCAGCAGTAAGTTTCTCTTGCAGATCTGCCAGTGATGATGTTTGAAATACTTTTCTGTATTTGTGTTTCAAGTGACTTCTTCTACATGCGGATGTGTACAGTAAAGACTGTAGATCTGATATTTTCCCTGCACTGATCTGTTTTACAGTATCTTCAATAATATTTTTCATGGATTTTTCAGAGGCTGCAGAGACCACAAAATACTGATGGGATTTGCTTATCTGCTGATCTTTTGGCTTTTTTGACTGCACATATTGTCTGACAATTGCATGTGCATTTGTTCCACCAAACCCAAAGTTATTGATTCCTGCTAATCTCCCTGCTCTGCAGTCACTGATCCATTTTTCTGATGTGGTGGGGATTTTCACGTTGAGAGATTCAGTGTCTATGCTGGAGTTTTCCACGGAGTAGAACAATGATGGCACAATGGTTTCATGCTGCATCATCAAAAGAACCTTAATGAGCCCTGCAACACCTGCGGCAGATTCTGTGTGTCCAATATTGCTTTTAACAGAACCAATGATGAGTGGCCCTGACTTTTGAGGTCTTGCTTTGGCAATGACTTTTGAGATGCTACCCGCCTCTATTGGATCTCCAATTGGAGTCCCAGTTCCATGAGCCTCAATGTACTGGACACTAGTCAGGTCAGTCTCTGTTGAGTAGATTTTTCTAAGAAGCTCCTCCTGCTGTACCATGGATGGTTTGGTGATTGGACTAATGGTGTGGCCATCTTGATTTACTGCAGTTTTGCTGATGATACCCCAAATATGATCATGGTCTTCAAAAGCCTGTCAAAATACAGACAACAAATGGATGTTTCTTGCAGTAGTTTATCATTAGATACATTGCTGTCATAGTGCTTTGTTTATATGAGACAATCTTTTTATTTACTTTTTTCAGAGGCTTTAATAGAACAACCCCGCATCCTTCACCTCTGCCATATCCGTCTGCTTTGCTGCTGAAAGGTTTACTCATTCCATCAGAGGAGATCATATGTGACTTGGAGAGGGCCACAAAAATGGTCGGCTCCAAAATACAGGTCACACCGCCACACAAGGCCATATCACAATCTCCTGTTGAGTGGAATACAGATAACCACAAAGCTTAGGGGGGTGGGGGCAGCCTAATGGCTAATAAGTTATTTGATTAATTCAATAAAATGTAGGAACAAGGAGCTATAGCTTGTCTTGTTTCATCAACATTTTTAATAAGGCACATAACCAGTCTCAAATTAATTGACAGAGATAAGTAAGTGTATTGAAAGATGATTTTTCACAGTTTTTTTCCCCCCAGATACACTTGCACACAATTATAAGATCATTTGCTGAAAGTTTGTTCCATGCATCTTGAAGTTGCCCAGCTCTGCTATGGATTTAGGCTTTAGTCTCAATTGCTTCTTTTTCTGTCTGTGTTGGTCATACTATCTGCTGTAGAACTACTTTTCAGTATTACAGTAATTGCAAAAGGAATGTTTGAAAATCTACAATTGATATTTCTAATGGCACTCTAAAGCACAACATACATGAAACACAAAGCATCTAATGTCTTTTGCACAGTACTGTTAATTAATACACATACAAACAATATACAGTATATCGACAATCTTCTTAAAATGTGCAAATAAGTTAATCCACAGGGTTTACATACATATTTTTGAAGACTACCTTGTTTTATGGCTTGACAAGCCAAGTGAAGGGCGACAAGGGATGAGGAGCAGGCACAATCAATGGACAGTGAGGGGCCAGTGAAGTTGAATGTGTATGAGATGCGGTTGGCAGCTATGCTCATAGCGGCACCAGTGCCACTGGTGTGGTCTAAGTGTTTTGGATTATTCCTCACATTTTTCAGCTCAAAGTCTCTGTTCATTAGGCCTGAGAAACAAGCAAACAAAAAAACATGTTAGATGTGTTAGCTGGCAATATGCTTTTATCCATAGCCACTTACTGTACAGTGCAACCAAGGGGTTAAGTGCCTTGCTCAAGGCAACAATAGTTGCAGGGCTCAGACAAACAACATTTCAGTTACCAGCGCTTAGCTGTAGCCACCTCGTGAGCTATTTTTGTGGTGACACAAAGCAATTAAAGCACAAGTGCACATATTAAGGTGAGCACAAGTTAGACCCCTTCTATGAACCAGGGAATTACTGAGAAAATCTGTGCTATTTAGCAAAGCATCTTAACCAGAGGTTGCTCCGAAGGTACTTCCCATGCAGTTAGTGCATATACTTTTTCACTGGGATTTAAGACACTAAAAGATACTTTTTTATTTATCTTATATTTAGCTTATATGTTACCCAAAAAAACTCCTGTTCGCGTTCCACTGGCCTTTTCCATTGGTATCCCAGCATCCTCTAGGGCTCTGTAGGTGCACTGCAACAGAAGTTTGTGCTGAGGGTCCATGGTGACTGTTTCAGCATCAGTGATGCTGAAAAACTTGTGGTCAAACTCATTCAAGCTACACAGAATAAAAGGTAAATGATGGGGTTATTGCTTTTGGAGTTCAGATACTACAGGGATAGTTCACCCAAAAGGACAATTTCATCATCACTCATCCTCATGTGATGTAATTCCAAACCTGTATGACTTATTTTCTTCAGCAGAACATAAAAGATTATAGTTTGAAAGTCAGTGGGCACCAAACAACATAGAACCTAATTGACTTTCACTGTATTGGAAAAACCCACATTAAGCAAAACAGCATGAAAGCCATACAGATTTGGAACAACATTAGTAAAGAATAAGATAATCTTTTTTGACTGAATTATCTCTTAAATTACTATTTATTCCATAAGCATAACTCTGAAAGCAAAGCGAAGAAAACATAGGTGTGATTGAGGAGATCTTTTTTACTTTCTACAAACTGCTTCAAACAAAACAAATAACGCTGAGCTGCTGTGCTGTTGGCAACTAACAACAAACACTTTGTATTTACTCTACATTCATTTTTTTGTGCTTCCTTGTCATTTGTTCATCAACTGCACTTTATTTTTCATGAAGCATTTTGTTGCGCGTCAGCTGTGATAAACAGACATCCACTCACATTGCGTGTGTAACAGTGGCCAGCTAGTGAGAGTTTTGCAGTTAAACTACTGCACACTGACGACCGCTAGAGAATGCGGTGCTTAGTGTCATTGTTGGTGCACTCGCCTCGCCTGCCAGCAGCGAACGGGCTGGGGTTCGAGACCGACTCGGAGTAGGGTGGTTAGGATCGAAGTGTGAATTTTGGAGGCGGATCAATGAAGAGAGTGGTGGATTTTTTTGGGTTGATTTCAAATATCAACAATGTCCAACATTGTTTTTTAAAATCTACTGATTCCACCTTTAATCTGATGTCGCTAGCTTTTTAATCTTTTAATCTAAATCACTATCACAACGCGTTAGCATTTCGCTAGCCTGTTAACTTGTCATCCATCTCCCGCATGCTCCTTTTTCTACGAGTTCATCAAAGAACTTTGGTAAGTCAGATCAGTCTACAAACACAGTGAGTCATGTCATCCTCTCCTTCTATTGTTACTTGCTCTGCCTGTCACATGCTTAGTATAGCTTTCTCTGTCAGCAACGAGAGATTCACATGTTATAAATGCAGGGAAATAGTCAGGCTGACAGAGAAAATCTCAGAATTAGAGACACGCATCTAAACTTTAATCAAGGATAGTAAGAATGTAAGGGCTTTAGATATTGTTTTGGATGCGACTAGCGTAGTAAACTCTGTACATTGTTCAGTTCTGGCTGTAGAGCCCATGCAGCAGGGCAACTGGGTGACCGTGAGACGGCATAGTCGCAGGGCAAATCATCGCTCTTCCGTTCCGATTAGAATATCAA
Organism: Ctenopharyngodon idella; assembly: GCF_019924925.1. NCBI lineage: Eukaryota > Metazoa > Chordata > Actinopteri > Cypriniformes > Xenocyprididae > Ctenopharyngodon > Ctenopharyngodon idella. The sequence continues at coordinate 30,393,418 of NC_067234.1, read as the reverse complement.
ACAGGTTCTCTCCACTCAGTGACGCACACACTTAGAATCCTGTTGAAAGTGCCCTAGTTATTAGCGATTCTTTTACATGGAATGTGAAAATAGAGACACTAGCCACCATAGTCACATGTTTGCCAGGAGCCAAAGCGCCTGACATCAATGCAATGCTAATGCAAATCACAAATACTCTAAGATTATTATTCACGTCGGCGCTAATGATGTTCGACTTCACCAGTCAGAGATCACTAAAATTAACATTAAAGAGGTGTGTGAACTCGCAAGTACAATGTCAGACACTGTAATTTGTTCTGGACCCCTTCCTGTTCGTCAGAGTGATGAGATACTTAGCAGACTATCATCACTCAATGGCTGGCTCTCTAAGTGGTGTCCGCAGAATAATATAGGGTTCATAGACAATTGGAAAAGTTTTTGGGGCAGACCTGACCTGTTGAAAAGAGATGGTATTTATCCCTCCTGGGATGGTGCCACTCTTCTCTCTAGTAATATGGCACATAGTCTTAGAGCTGAAACATGACAAACTGAGGCCCAGGTCAGAAAGCAGACAGACTGGCTAAACCGATCGTCTGCTAGCTGTCTCATATCACAGAAGTCAGATAAATCCCAACACATAGAAACTCTTTCACCTAGATATCATCACATAGAGACTGTGTCTGTACCCCAAATTAGTAAATACAAAAAACTCCCAAACCCATTTAAGGGTAAAAATTAAATTGATGTTCAACAAATAAAATCAGATAAACAAATGATAAAGCTTGGGTTGCTGAATATTAGATCCCTTTCTTCAAAAGCACTTATTGTAAATGATATTATCACAGACAATAATCTAGATGTGCTGTGTTTGACAGAAACCTGGCTAAAATGAGTCTAGCCCTCAAGGTTACTATTATCGAAACAAGCCGTGTCAGAAAGGCAAAGGGGGAGGTGTTGCGGTAATTTATAGTAATATCTTCAATATTAATCAAAAGTCTTTCAAATACAATTCCTTCGAAATGATGGTGCTTTATGTAACGTTATGTAATGTAAGTGACAAATCCCATTTGACATTTGTGCTGGCTACTGTATACAGGCCACCAGGGCACCGTACAGACTTTATCAAAGAATTTGCTGATTTTCTATCGGAGTTAGTACTATCCAGTGGGCCATCCTCTGCTTGGAGACAGCCTTTCCCTAAAGCTTCGCGTTCTGTCCACGTATAGGCGCAGAGCGTGAACGGGACAGAGCAAAGCCAGGGCTGGGTCTGCCTCCTCCGAGGGCAGCGCTTGCAGGTTCACTACCTGATCTCTGAAGGGAGTGGTTGGAACCTTGGGCACATATCCAGGCCAGGGTCTCAGGATGACGTGAGAGTCAACCGGCCTGAACTCCAGGCACGATTTGTCGACCGAAAATGCGTGCAGGTCCCCTATCCTCTTAACCGAGGCCAATGCAGGAGGATGGTCTTAAGGGACAGTTCTTTTAACTCAGCTGATTGCAAAGGCTTGAAGGGAGGTTCCCGGAGAGATGTAAGTACCAGGGACAGGTCCCAAGAGGGTATGGAGGGAGGGCGAGGCGGATTCAGTCTCCTCGCCCCCCTCAGGAACCTGACGATCAGGTTATGCTTCCCCAAGGACTTACCATCAACTGCATCGTGATGTGCGGCATTAGCGGCAACATACACCTTGAGGATGAAGGCAGACAGCCTTCGCTCCAAGCCCTGTTGCAGGAGTTTCCAGAGGTCCAGACGCGGGTGCCAAAGGGTGCCCCGTCTCTGAGTCAGGAGGTCCTTCCTCAGAGGAATGGGCCAAGGAGGTTCTGTCACGAGGAGCATTAGTTCCAGGAACCAGGTCCAAGTGGGCCAGTACGGAGCCACTAACAAGACCTGCTCCTCGTCCTCCCTGACTTTGCACAAAAGCTGTGCGAGTAGGCTCACTGGGGGAAACGCATACTTGCGTAGGCCCCGGGGCCAGCTGTGTGCCAGTGCATCCGTGCCGAGAGTGCCCTCGAACAGGGAGTAGAACAACTGCCACTGGGCTGTGTCCAGAGAGGCAAACAGATCTACCTGTGCGGCCCCGAAACGCTGCCATATCAGCTGGACCACCTGGGGATGGAGTCTCCATTCGCCCGGAAGCGGAGGCTGCCATGAGAGCTCGTCGGCTGCACGGTTGAGCACGCCTGGGATGTGAATGGCACAAAGCAACCTCAGATGCTTCTGACTCCATAGAAGGAGATGGTGGGCGAGTTGCGACATGCGACGAGAGCATAGACCGCCCTGGTGGTTGATGTATGCAGCGGTCGCAGTGCTGTCCGAACGGACCAATACGTGCTTGTCTGACAACAGCTATTTGAAGTGGCCCAAGATGTACTGCTAGCAACTCGAGGCAACTGATATGCCAATGCAGTTGAGGCCCCATCCACAGACCTGATACTGCATGCTCGTTGTATGTGGCCCCCCACCGAGTGATGGAAGCATCTGTGGAGACCACAGCATGCCTGGACACTTGTTCGAGGGGAACTCCTGCCCGCAGGAACGAAGGGTCCGACCACTGAGTGAGGGTGCGACGGCAGTTTGGTGGTATAGGAACACGGAACGTACCACATTTCCACGCCCATCTTGGGACTCGGCTATGAAGCCAGTGCTGAAGCGGCCTCATATGAAGCAATACAAGCGGCGTGACTGTGGCTGCGGATGCTATATGCCCCAGGAGCCTCTGAAAAGATTTCAGTGGGGCCGCTGTCCTGCACTTGAGCGAACTCAGGCAGTTCAACACCGACTGGACGCGCTCCTCGGTGAGCCGCGCTGTCCGGGCGACCGGGTCCAGTTCCATACTAAGATAAGAGATCCTCTGCCCGGGTGCAAGTTTGCTCTTGTCCCAGTTGACCCGAAGACCCAACCGGCTGAGGTAAGCTAACCCCGTGTCCCTGTGTTCGCACAACTGCTCTCGCGAGTTGGCCAGAATGAGCCAGTCGTCGAGGTAGTTGAGGATGCGAATGCCCTGTTCCTTGAGGGGAACAATGGCCGCCTCCGCAACCTTGGTAAAGACGCGGGGCAACAGGGCCAGCCCGAAGGGTAGGACTTTGTACTGATATGCCCGACCCTCGATTGTGACCATCAGCGGGGACCAGGGAACGACCGCATCCATTAACGCACAAACGGAATGACATCTTGAAAAAGACGCAGTGTCCATCTGTGAAGCTCCTTTAGAAGGGGGAAAAAAACAGCTCTTTGTTTTTGTGATGAAGCACACAGGGATCAGCCGCGGTGTGACTGCAGGTACACATTGATCGCCTAACAGTCACACACAGAGAGGAACCGGCTCAAATTGCAAAACAACCGGCAGAAACAGCTTGCTGTGATAACAGCAGTTGAGAGCTCTGTTTAGCTCGCGGCTTCGCTGTAGGGTGCCTTAACACCAGCACAGATGCACAAAAGCTCTTCAAAGGATTGTAGTAACACACTCAAAGAAGTCTTGCAGGAACACACAAGTTGGCTCCGAAGCGAAAGACAGAGTGCGACTGCATCCACTTCCGTATTTATACCCGTCTTGTGGGGGCGGTGCACGTTATGCAAATATTGCACGCCAATTCCATTGGATCGTTTAGTTACACTCAAGGTGATAGGGCTCTCTAGCGATATCCCAATTTGTCGGTTCACTTCTGACATACGTCGAACGTGACCGACTGAAAGGGAACTATCACTTCTAGCTCTAATGATTGCTTTATAAATATTCTTCCTGATCAGTTTCATCTCCTCAGCCTACCAGATAGCTTAGGAGAACTCGATGTTGCAACAGAATCTATTGACTCTCTCTTTTCCAGCACACTAGACTCAGTTGCTTCTTTGCACTTAAAGAATATTAAGGAAATTAGTCCAACGCCGTGGTACAATGAGCACACTCGGGCCCTTAAGAGAGCAGCCAGAAAAATGGAGTGCAGCTGGAAGAAAATTTGAGGTTTTTCGCATTTCATGAAAAGAACACATTTTTAGGTACAGAAAGGCCTTAAACTGCTAGATCTACTTATTTTTCAAATCTGTTAGAAGAAAACAAACACAACCCTAGGTATTTATTTGATACAGTGGCTAAATTAACGAGAAATAAAGCTTCAACTTCTGATGTTTCCAAACAGCACAGCAGTAATGACTTCATGAACTTCTTTACATGCAAGTATATCTGATAATATTAGAGAGAAAATTATAACCATGCAACCGTTTACTACAGAATCATGTCAGACAGTGCACTGTAGTATTCCTAAGGAAAAATTCCATTCATTCGCTGCTATAGGAGAGGAAGAATTGTCTAAACTTGTTAAATCATCAAAATTAGTTAAAGGGTTAGTTCACCCAAAAATGAAAATTCTGTCATTTATTACTCACGCTCATGCCGTTCCAGACCCGTACGAACTTCGTTAATCTTCGGAGCGCAAATTAAGATATTTTTGTTTAAATCCGATGGCTCCGTGAGGCCTACATAGGGAGCAATGACATTTCCTCTCTTAAGATCCATAAAGGTACTAAAAACATATTTAAATCAGTTCATGTGAGTACAGTGGTTCAATATTAATATTATAAAGTGACGAGAATGTTTTTGGTGCGCCAAAAAAAACAAAATAACGAATTATTTAGTGATATCCGATTTCAAAACACTGCTTCAGGAAGCTTCGGAGCATAATGAATCAGCATGTCGAATCCGCAGTTCGGCGCGCCAAAGTCACGTGATTTCAGCAGTTTTGCGGTTTGACACGCGATCCGAATCATGATTCGACACACTGATTCATTACGCTCCGAATCTTCCTGAAGCAGTGTTTTGAAATCGGCCATCACTAAATAAGTCGTTATTTTGTTTTTTTTGGCACACCAAAAATATTCTCGTCGCTTTATAATATTAATATTGAACCACTGTACTCACATGAACTGATTTAAATATGTTTTTAGTACCTTTATGGATCTTGAGAGAGGAAATGTCATTGCTCCCTATGTAGGCCTCACGGAGCCATCGGATTTAAACAAAAATATCTTTTTTGTGTTCCGAAGATCAACGAAGTTCTTAAAGGTGTAAAACGGCACGAGGGTGAGTAATTAATGACAGAATTTTCATTTTTGGGTGAACTAACCCTTTAATTACAGGCCGATCTCAAATCTACCTTTTCTGTCAAAAATACTAGAAAAGGCAGTATCATTGCAACTATGTTCCTTCTGTGGTATCTGTGAGGATTTCCAGTCAGGATTTAGACCGTACCATAGTACTGAGACTGCTCTCATTAGAGTTACAAATGATTTGCTCTTATCATCAGACCATGGTGTTACGCTGATGATACTCAGCTCTATATTTCTTCGCGCCCTGACGAAACTTAACAATTCACAAAATTCCTATGGAAGCTGAGCTTGTGCATTGTGGGACTGACAGCGGACCGGAGAAAGTGTTGAGAATGGTCGAGAGCATCAAAGAGGTTGGGCAGTTCTTTATGCAAATAGCTAGCGGAAAACACGGGCGACAGCCAATCTCTGTGATTTTCAGGTAGTGATGTCTGTCTGGAGCATTTAAAATATGCAGGTAGTGCTGGAGTTTATGCTGGATTTAGTGTGTAAATTATATTGATTACACAGTGGATGTTTTGCAGTTGTTATATATATATATATATATATATGTTATATATATGTTTAATATTGCAGTTTGGATGCTTTCATTGTGATTATACTGGCTGGGTTTATAAAAGTTTACAAAATTGACAGGATATCTTCGGGCATTTGGAAACAAAGCTTGCCTATTTCCAAATGTAATCACGTGCATCTATGATGATTTAATTTGTCCGTGTGTTGAAAAAAAAAACAGAGATTAAACACACTCGCTACGGACAGCGGAGGCATTATAGCGGTTGGAGCAGCACTGAGCGGAGTTTTGACGCTGTAGTGGACACTCACCGTTAGTTCATGCGTTCATGAACTCAAGGCTAGATTACTGTAACGCTCTACTAGGTGGTTGCCCTGCCCTGCACAAACTACAGCTCGTACAAAATGCAGCAGCTAGAGTTCTTACTAGAACCAGGAAGTATGACCATATTATCCCGGTTCTGTCAACACTGCATTGGCTCCCTATTAAACATCGTATAGATTTTAAAATCTTGCTAATTACTTACAAAGCACTAAATGGTTTAGCTCCCCAGTACTTGAGCGAGCTCTTAACGCATTAAAGTCCTTCACATCTATTGTGATCTCAGAATTCTGGCCAGTTGATAATACCTAGAATATCAAAATCAACCACAGGCGATAGATCCTTCTCCTATTTGGCACCTAAACTCTGGAACAATCTTCCTAGCGTTGTTCGGGAAGCAGACACACTCTGTCAGTTTAAATTTAGACTAAAAACATATCTCTTTAACCTGACATACACATAACACATTATCAATTTGTTTTCACATCCATTAAAAGAATTGTTAGGCTGCATAAATTAGGTCAGCCGGAACTGGGAACACTTCCTATAACACCATATGTACTCGTTACATCAGAAGAAGAATGGCATCTACGCTAATATTAGTCTCTCTGTTTATCCCGAGGTTTACCCTAGTCAGCCGGATCCAGGCTGTATCCAGGTGAGATTGAGGACCTGCACCCAGACACGACGACAACAACGCAGCCCTGAAGTGTCAGCAGAGATTGTGTCAACTAGATCATCCCCTGTGAAGGTCTCACCGACACGAAAGCCAGTGGCACAGATTCCCAACAAACCATCCCGTACCGGTGCAATGAATATGATCTTCAACTAGATAGAACTGGATTAAATATTTTGACTTTTGTGATTAGAAAGTTGTTCGGCTCGATGAGAACAATATACGCTCAGAGTTTGGTGACTGTAGGTAAAATTAACCCCCCACTTTTGTCAAAAGACTGCGCTATAGAACCCCTCCTACATGCCCAATCTGCATTGCCCATGTCTACTGGCCGACAACTCTAATGTGTGTGTCGCGTTTCATGCAATTTGAAGCATGCTAAGAGTCTCAAAAACACCCAAAAAGAATATTAAAGTTTGATGCGTTTCCATGACAACAGTATTCAAGATATCAAGAATTCTTTCACAGGTGTACATCTGCAGTGTCTTGGCATTATTCTGACGAAGTTTGAAGCAAATCGGGTAAAAATATGAGGGCGATTTCAAAGCACTTTGAAAGTGACACTTCCTGCTGCCAGTTGGTGGTGCTATGACTTTGACTCACAATAGTTACATCCATGTGATCGGCCTCCTACAATGAATACACAGCTGAAGATGAATCAAAATCTGTCAATGTATGTGGAAGTTTCAACACATTTCCTGTTTCCCTTTTCTCACCACAAATATGTTGCCTGGCCATGGCCAAACCATTCGAGATATCAAAAATCCGCTGGCAATTTAGCATCCTTAGTTTCTTGGCTTCATTCTGCCTGAGTTTGGTGGCGATCGGATGAATTCCCTAGGAGTAGTATATCAAATTCCAAATCATGCGTTTTTCAAACAACCCACAATAGCCGACTTCCTGTTGGGCTGGCATATGACTTAGAGCGCAAAAGTTGTTTGGCCCGATGAGATCTATAACTATATGAAGTTTGGTTACTATAGGTGAAAAGGGGTGTGTTACAGAGCCCCTCAAATACAACCATATAAAAGGGTGCGCCACAGAGCCCCCTGACGACAACCCCCCTCCCCTCCTTTTCACCTTTTCAGGGCTTGGGGCCTAAAAATATAGTTGCAAGCAGCAATGATGGTTGCTGCCACCGCGGTAGCTTCCGGGCAACTGTGCACTATGGGCAATATGCATTTAAAGTGGGTAAATGTAAAAAGACTATGTCAAAGTCATTTCAATATGCCACATTTACTGCAGCCAGCTGGTGCCACTATGACCATGATCTTTTCAACACAGTGGGTCTTTAAGTGTAACTGACACACACACACACACATCAAATGCTTATTTGGAGACTGTTTACAGTTAGTTGAGCCAGAAGATTTAACAACATTTTAAATAAAAAATGCAATCTATACTGTGACAGAAATTAGTCTGTGATAATGTCAAAATATGTACATCTAAATGCAATACCTTATAAATATATAATAACTTATAAATTATTCTCAGCAAACACTGTTCTCAGCCATGTTTTTTCAACCCTGTATAAAAACAGGTCCTTTGCATCTAGTGGTTATACTATGTATGACATTTGATTTTTTATTCAATCAGTAGGGGCTAGTCTTGGGCATTAAAATATATATTGATTAATTCATTCTGATGTATGGATGTGGAATGTGCACGAAACCGAGAGGTGTGATTTATCGCATGAGCAGTGTAAATCGTCAGTCATGGCGCGATGGAGGCATTGCCTTTTCTCATGTGACTTTTCCTCATTCTTTCCCAATTACTCCCCACCAAACCCACGACATGCTTTAGAGCAGGGTTCCTCAAATCCAACCTTGGAAGGCCACTGCTCTACAGAGTTCAGCTCCAACTCTAATCATAGACACCTGAACAAGCTAATCAAAGTCTTATGAGTTACTAGAAAATTACAAGTAGGTGAGTTTGATCAGAGTTTGAGGGTCTGAGACAGATCGACAAATTACTCATGTATTATTAAATTTTGACTGTTTTTGAACTTGACAAACATAAGTGAATATCATAAGTTCTTTTAATGAGGGCAAATGAATTGAAGTCTTACCCATTGATGAGTGCTGCTTTTGCTGTGTGCGTCTTTCCTGCCTTACTCTCATCTGGATCATACCATTGAGAGAGATTAAACCTGTCGTTTGGTATCTGAACTGTACAGTTCTCTCCATGAAGGAGGACTCGCCAGAAGTTTTCGAGTCCCTCACCTAAAATGGATGAGAAAATACAATGTCAATACAATTAGGCCAAAATCATAACATGAACAAATAATGAAACACCATAAATTGTTAACAATTACCTCCAGGAAAATGGCATCCAATGCCAACAACAGCAATTTCTATATCATCGTCCATCATGTTTCATGTGCCTGTGTGCAGATACATTTGATTTTACAATCTATAGACAGCAAAAATAAACATTGAGGCAGTTAACTAAATATTCAATCATGGCATTTAATATTTTGGCTTTCTTCTTCTTTATGCATTTCTATCAGCAGAAAAAATTAAAGGAAAAAAAACCCATCATTTTGACACAATAGACTATTATTGGTAACACTTTACAATAAACGTAAATGAATAATCATGTACTAATACGTAAATTAATACTTGCTTCAACATGTACTCATGATTAGTGAAGATATGAACTAATCATGAACCAATGAAGTGTTATCCTTAACTACAACTGGAGTCATATGGATTCACGCATGAACAACAGCAGCCTTAACTACATGTACATGTTTGATAGTTAATGCATTCATTAAAATTTAGGGGTAAACTAAATCAAACAGCCTCTTTAAGAAGGAATAAAAATATTTTGACTTTGAAATACATTTAAACAATTTATTATTGTCATAATTTAACAATTGACACCTGAAGCTTCCACATTAACATTACTGAATGACACAGGAATAGTTTGTCATTATTTTCGCCGATTCTCGTTATCAAACGTAGAAAATACTAAACACACTAATAATTGATCTTAAGTGGTCTTAAAATATTTTTTGTGTTGTTCTCTTTCCATCAAACTCAACCTATTGTGACTTACACTACCAGTCAAAAGTTTGGAAACGTTACTATAATGTTTTTGAACGAAGTCTCTTATGCCCATTAAGGCTGCATTTATTTCATAATAAATACAGAAAAAACAACAATATTGTGAAATATTATTACAATTTAAAATTATGGTTTTCTATTTTAATATACTTTAAAATATAATTTATTTCTGTGATCAAAGCTGAATTTTCAGCATTACAACGAAAGTTTGGTCACCAAATTACGTTGCAGTTACGTAACAGTCACGTATTTTGGTTAGCTGGGTAGTACCCAGATAGCATCAATGATCAAAATAACGTTGAATCAATGTTAATGTGTCAACGTTAACTGCATTGAATCAATGTCACTTTTGCACCTTCAATTAATGTTGAATCAATGTTAAAAACACAACTACAACTGACTTAAAGCTACACAGCCTGAAATCAACTGAAGATAAAAGAAGACAATCAATCTCTCAAGATCTCAGCAGAAGTTCTTTTTGAGACTTAACAGAGGTTTAGATGTTGATGTTTTATTGAAAATGTTTGGTCACCATTATGGTGGTCAGTGGTTCCTTTAGTTGGCAGTTTGACTCTTGCCTTTTTGTGTGAGTTTGTGGTCTTTGTAACAGTGTTTACCAAAACACATCATTTGTTACAAAGAAAACCAGAAACAAAATGATAGAGTGATATAGTTTTCATCATCATAAAGCAAAGTCATTTACTAATTGTTCTCCTCAGCAAAAGAGCATATTTGTTTTTAATAGGTAACATTCACCAAAAATACTTTCTATGACAAAAATATTTCTATATCCTTCATGCTGCAATGCATGCTGGGAGCCACCGTAGTATACAACTCATGACTCCCAGGATGCATTGCCTTTATACTCATTCACAAGCCAGGTGAGAGTAATACTCGCAAATGTAATGTTATTACACCAAAACAAAATACAACACTTTCAAAAATACTCAGCTATGTGATTATATTATTAAGTGATAGGCAGTGGGTTTAATCAGTAACTTCACAAGAAGGAAGGCAGCGCGAACAAACCAGAATAGAAATGAACGCGGCGTGACGGCAGCTTCACATTCTCTATATCTACCTCCTCGATGGCAGGAAATCTTTCAATTCAGTGGAAAAGTCGCTCCTCTTCATAACATAAAGATCACGTTCAAAAAATGTTTTGTGATTTTCTGTTTATACCTTTCTAAACCAGCACAGAAAGGACTTTTCTCCATCTCTTCCATTCTAATTTTCACTGCTTGCCCTCCACCGGTATTTCGCGCGTCACCAGAACCACGTGATTGCAAACAACCTATACTCTCTTTGTTTTTTAATAAATAAAATGTTGTACGTATTATTATTATTATTATTATTATTATTATTATTTAGTAGGCTACATGCAAACAAAAAAAAGTTAATAATAATACAGAAGGAACGCTGGAACAGAAACGTTAAAATACCGATTCTGCTCGAAGTGAAACGATTGCATTCTTTTTCTTTTCTTATCTTTTTCGTTTTTAAGCCCTGATTAGTACATGATAATTTATGGGGTTTATTGTAAAGTTTTATTGTAAAGTATTACCCAATTATAACTAGTCAACCAGAAAAAAAGTCTTGTATAATGTACAATGTAAACTGAAAATCTGATAAAATATGAAATCTAATTTGAAGTATAGCTAAGGTAAATAAAAAAATTTAAATTAGATAAAGATTTATATATACTGTAGCCTATATGAAATATTTTTTTAAGTTTTTATATTTATTGTTTTAAGATTGTATAATATATATATACAGTTGTGCTCAAAATTATTCATACCCTTGGTAAATATGACCAAAGAAGGCTGTGAAAATAAATCTGCATCATTAATCATTTTGATCTGTTATTTTAAAAATCAGCAAAAAATCCAACCTTTCATTGGAGAATAATAATTTTAAATGGGGGGAAAATCTCATTATGAGAGAAATGTTTTTCTCTAATACACATTGCTCACAAATAATCATACCCCTTTTATTCAATACTTTTTGCAACCTTCTTTTCCCAAGAGAACAGCTATGAGTCTTCTCCTATAATGCCTGATGAGTTTGGAGAACACCTGACAAGAGATCAGAGACCATTCCTTCATACAGAATCTCTCCAGATCCTTCAGATTCCCAGCTCCATGTTGGTGCTTCTTCTCTTCAGTTCACTCCACTCATTTTCTATAGGGTTCAGGTCAGGGGACTGGGACGGCCATGGCAGAAGCTTGGTTTTGTGCTCAGTGACCCTTTTTTGTGTTGATTTTGATGTTTGTTTTGGATCATTGTCCTGTTGGAAGATCCAACCACAGCCCATTATATGACTTCTAACAGGGACAGTCAGGTTTTGATTTTTTATCTGTTGGTATTTGATAGAATCTATTATTCCATGTATCTGATAAAGATGTCCAGGACCTCCGGCAGAAAAATAGATACAGATACATGGCATCATGGATTCTATCAAATACCAGCAAATAAAAAAATCAAAACCTGACTGTCCCTGTTAGAAGTCATATAATGAGCCATGGTTGGATCTTCCATCAGGACAATGATCCAAAACAAACATCAAAATCAACACAAAAATGGGTTACTGAGCACAAAATGAAGCTTCTGCCATGGCCGTCCCAGTCCCCTGACCTGAACCCTATAGAAAATGAGTGGAGTGAACTGAAGAGAAGAAGCACCAACATGGAGCTGGGAATCTGAAGGATCTGGAGAGATTCTGTATGAAGGAATGGTCTCTGATCTCTTGTCAGGTGTTCTCCAAACTCATCAGGCATTATAGGTGAAGACTCAGAGCTGTTCTCTTGGGAAAAGGAGGTTGCAAAAAGTATTGAATAAAAGGGTATGATTAATTGTGAGCAATGTGTATTAAAGAAAAACATTTATTTCATAATGAGATTTTCCCCCCATTTAAAATTATTATTCTCCAATGAAAGGTTGGATTTTTGTAGATTTTTAAAATAAAAGATCAAAATGATTAACGATGCAGATTTATTTTCACAGCCTTCTTTGGTCATATTTACCAAGGGTATGAATAATTTTGAGCACAACTGTATATATATATATATATATATATATATATATATATATATTGATAAGCTGAAGCTGTCTCTAATTTTCTTTTGTTAAACTTTTTCTTTTGTATTTTTTTTTTTTTTCCTCTAATTTTGGCTCAGAGAATGAGAAAATAATATAAAGCAAATGAAATGATAAACATTGACTTACCTACTCATGTTGAACCTTGTCTTGCTGAAAATGTTTACATGAGGCCAAGACTACCCAATATTTATTAAGTTATTTAAGGAGAAGTAAAAGTTCACGTGACTTTCTGTTAGCTCATGAAACAATTTCTTAAGAAAATCCCTCCTCTGACTATAATCAGTCTCTTATGCAAGATGCTATTATATATTCATAAATAACCTAACCCAATTTAGCTTTATATTTCCCAAAGATGTGAAGAAACCTCTCAATTTGCCTTTGGAGTTGTAATCCGAAGGTGGTTAGTTTGAGTCTCAGTACCGACAGGAGATGTAGGTGGGGACAGTGAATGAACAGTGATCCCTTCAACTTCAATTACCCACAACTGAGGTGCCCTTGAGCAAGGCACTTAACCCCCCAATCGCTCCCTGGGTGCCGCAGCAAAAAAAACGGCTGCCCACTGCTCTGGGTGTGTGTTCAATACTCACTGCTGTGTGTGCACTTGGATGGGTGAAATGTAGAGCACAAATTCTGAGTATGGGACACCATACTTGGCTACATGTCATGTCACCTTCACTTTTCATAACTTTTTTTTTTTTTTGGATTTACTGTTACGACATCTTCTAGGATTAAGAACCTGGGTGTAACATTTGATAGCAATTTGTACTTTGACAATCATATTTCCAATGTTTGCATGTAACCCTTTTTTGACGTTATGGGAAAATATGGATTCCCGGCAGTTAATTGGTGAATTTTTTTTTTTTTCCCCAAAAATTAACTAATAACTATAAATAAGCATACTGTACCTCCACCAGGGAATAATTAAGCAAAATAATTTACTCTTGCACCATTCCCCAGAATTTTCTTAGTTGAATGAATTTGGTAACCAAACAAATAATAATCAATACAGCAATACAAAATAAGGGAAAAAAGAATAACAAAGATTTATTAATTTGTCACTAATATGACACCCTTTTTTAGCAAAAAAGAATAAAATAAAGAGGGGAAAAGATTGTTTTGTTCAGTTGTATAAAAGATGTTTCACTTCTTATACAATAAAGTACGTAATACCCCTCAGTCTCAGAATTATTTGTCTCTTTGTATTGCGAATTATCACCCCAAAATTGTTAAACCTTTTTACAGCTATCAATAGAGTACATGATAACCATTGACAAAAAACTTCACAAATATACACTCTCCATTCTTATTTCAAGAAAAATACACTGGATGAATATTGAAAAACCACAATAACTCCTGTGAACCAATTTTCACACTTCAAAGAATAAAACCCAGTAATAACACAATACACAAGTTTGCTCACAGTTCCTTGTGCAAAGTTTTGTAATATACACACTCTTTTGACTAGCTGTTGGGGTCCAATTGTTGGTGCAAAAAAAAAAAAATCGGTTAACTCGCTAACTTTTTTTTGTTAATGAGGCAATTTCAAGGCAAGTTCACTTATGTTCTGTACAAGGACATGTCGAAGCAATGACAAATTCATTTACGGCATGAATAACCATGAAGCCTCGCAGCGGGATGATAGTCCAGGTACAAACGTGACAACAGTGTAGCGAATCAGTACAGGTATTTAATTAATTTATGGGTGAAATATATGAATATAATAAATCATAAAGCTTTATGATTAATTATAATACATATACCGACCCGAGAGGGAATTATACATATATTGTGAATTAATTACAACGAATTATAATCAATCACATATATGATTAGTTCTGGTTTGATAATAATTTAGAGAAACTATTAGTTTGTCCAGCAAACCGTTAGCTCCTCATAGCCGATTATAAAAGGAAGGTTTTTCTCTGGCCACGAGAAAGACTTCCTATTCTAGCATCAATGCGTAAAGCAAGGATACTGGATCGAAACGTTAAAGTGACCTGGGTTTGTTGCATGAGCAAAAAAAACAATCGAGCATGAATATAATGTATTTAATATATGAAACTACGGATACAGAGACTATACTACTAGACATACACAAACAATACACATATATAGAAAACGAAAGTAAAGTCAAGAAAACAGAGGTGATCAAAGGAATGGCAACTTACTAACAGTTAAAACCTTTGAGAGCCAGCAAGGAAACTCAGCTTACACATCGAGCTTAAAACGCTTTGGAAAGAATGGTTCTATACTTGCATAGGTTCAGGTGCTGTGGTCGTTTCGTGTTTCTGCAGGAGTTTCGGTGCGTGCGGCTGAAGCGATTGGTCCTTTTCCGAGAAGGTGTTCTTCGGCGGGATCTTCAAACAAGGGTTTAACTTAAGAGTAAGATAACAGGAAAATAAAGAAAAAGAGTCCGTCTCCTAGGCGATGAAGAGAGAAGACTTAGGGCGACGGATGAAGAGGGTTTGACAAAGAAACTTGTTGCCAAAAGATGGTCGTCCCGAAGAGAGGGGGCGCGTGATGGAAGCGCGGTCGCCGAGACGTCCGGGAGAGACGTGTGTTAAATGGCGAGAGACAATCGAGAGACAATGGAGAGATGCGTGTCATTGTGTTTTAAGGACAACAGGCCAGAACGCCTCCTGGGATACATCAGCCAATGATGAGGGTGCGATTTTGGCGGGCAAACTCTTTCTTTGTCTCCATTTATGACCTAATTTACATGGTTTATGAAGTGTCCGATCTGAGTACATTTTCTTCAAAGTACCATTAAAAATAGAAGAATGCATTTCACAGTCATGTGACATACATTTTCAATTAGAGCATAACGAAAGCTTTACAATGAGACCAAACTTGTCAGATGGCAAAGACATAAAAGGTGAGATACAGTTTATACTTGAGTTTTATCGTTTAGAAGAAAACTAATACAACTAGAGTCATAGCTAAGCTTATATACTAGAGATAAATACATGCACCTTTAAATACAGCGACGGGTACATATTGGCACAGTCATATTTGGAGGATAAATGTACATTCACAATCTCCATGCGTGTTTGTGAGTGTCTGTATGTGTGTGTGTATTGGGGTTGTGGCCAGTGTCTGTGACCATATGTCCTTTAGTCCCACCAGGGTGACTCTTTGAAGTCTCTGGAGCTGGTGAGAATGTGTTCTGTTTTTCTTTACTGGGGTAACAAAGGTGCCAATGGGGCAATTGGTCCCGGACTTGCCGGGGCCGATTCGTGATTTACATGCACAGTTCAGGAGGCTAAAAGCATTCTGAAATGTCCAAAGTTGATTGACTAGCCGGATCTATCCAGACGCTACAACAGTGCAGCTCGTGATGAGTCCTGTCCTACAAACACTTTTACAAGTAGTTTTTTAAAACTTCTTATGACCTCGATGATGCAGCTGTTGTCCTTGATGTGTATTTCCCTGACACAATATCCCACATCTAATACACTGTAAGCAGATGAAGCTCACTTTCAGCAAAACGAAAACATGTGCTGCACACTTTTTGCCATGTGCGATCTCCTTCCTGTTGTCTCTATACTGTAACATAGCATAACCTTCGTTCATAAGTGTCAGGGAACACAGACTAGAGAATGGTGAGTAAAGACGGTAAATTTATTTAAAGTGGCAGATGGCAATGGTAATGCAGAGATAACCAGCAGATGAGTGAAGACACAGGCTGGATATCCACTAGCAGGTGAGAAGAAGAACAACACACACACATGAACAGTCACTGAATATATAGACAAATAACTTTCCTTTTTTAATTGCAGGTAGAGGAGGGGATCCAGAGAAGGAGACTGGAGATGGAGGACTGGAGAAAGGAGATCAGAGAATGGAGAACTGGAGATGAGGAATAACACAGGTAGATCACAACAGGTAAGTAGACTTCAGGTAAGTAACAATCCAAGGAGAACATCATGAGGGTCTTAGACGAGACTAGACAAGGTATGTGTGTTGAGTCCTTTTGAACTGATGCAGATGGTGATGGGTAACAGCTGGAGGAGATCAGTGATTGCAGACAGTGTGCAGGTGAGCAGAAGAAGGGATGATGGGAAATATAGTTCAGAGTGGGTGACAGAGTTGGTGACCGCGACAGTACTTCCCCCTCCCGGAAGGCGCGACTTTGCGCCAAAAGGAGTCCAACCGGGGAGGGTGTGCGGGCGTCCTGGAGTTGTGGCAGGTGGACTGACAAGTGAATAGGGCAGTGCTTGCAGGTTAGAACACCTCCAGGGCGGTGCCGGCAGTGCAGGTGACCAGGGAGGCGGCGGCAACACAGTGAGCCAGGGAGGTGCTGGCCATTCAGGGAGCCAGGGATGCCCTGGTAGCTCAGGGGACCTTGGTGGTGCAGACAGCTCAGGAGACCAGGGCAGCGCTGGTAACTTGGGAGACCATGGAGGATGGGCCTTCGTGGCCTTGTCCAGGATCACAGGCTCGGCCACTAAGGCTATGGGTTTATTTCCTGGACAGAGCTAGGCCTCTGTAAGCCAAGAGGGATTCTGCGGTGAGCTTTGGAAAGAGAGAGTGGTTTCCTGGCTGAGCTCTAAAGTATAAGTGGGCTCATGGGCTGGAGCTGAAGTTAGAGCCAAGCCTAGGGAGCATACTAGAGCGAAGCCTGGGGAGCAAACTGGAGCGGAGTCTGGTGAGCATACTGGAGCGGACTCTGGGGAACATGCTGGAGCGGACTCTACTGCACTCAGGGGCTGGAGCCTTCATTGGACTCTGGTCAGGGGCTGGAGCCTTCACTAGATTCTGGTCAGGGGCTGGAGCCCTCACTGGGCTGTACTTGGAAGTAGGAGTCAACTCTGGGATAGGAGCCATATCTGGGCTGAACTCAGGGACTGGAGTCATCTCAGGACTGAACTCGGGGACTGGAGTCCTTTCAGGGTTGAACTCAGGGACTGGAATCATCTCTGGGCTTAATTCGGGGACTACAGCCATCTCTGGGCTCCAGGACATCACCTCATACTCCACCAGTAGAGCCCGGAAGATGGTATGTGCCTGGAAGATGGTATCTCAACCAAAATGGCCGCCGCACAAGTGACGAGACTCTGGAATGGCGGCCATGATGGGACGAGACTCTGGAATGGTGGCCATGACAGGACGAGACTCTGGAATGGCGGCCATGATGGGACAAGACTCTGGAATGGCCGCCATGACGGGTTGAGATTCTGGATGTGGAAACCTCAGAAGGGAAGATTTCTTCAGGGCTGGTCATCCAGACCACTCCAGAAGACAGTCTTTAAAGTCCTGTCATTCCAAGGCACCTGGTGGGAGAGCTGGAGGAACTCCTCAACATAGAACACGATTGGGCGGCCATCTTGGGTCATGGAGAGAATTATTGTAGCTGGATCAAATAAAATGTAGCTAATGCTGCTGTGCTGTCTGTTAGGGTCTTGTCTTCTGTCAGGGAACACAGACTAGAGAATGGTGAGTAAAGACAGTTTATTTAAACTGGCAGGTGGCAATGGTTTGTTTAAAGTAAGCTTTAAACAAACTCATTACTTATTGGTCAACAATAATACACTTCAGTTCAACAGAACATCTCATTTGTGTAGAGGAATCAGTATAAATAATAAAGAAACAAAAAATGCTGGTACATGTAGTTACATCACACATTGACATAACAAAAAATGAAAAGTATACATTAATACTCTGCGTTATTTTAAAACACAAGGCATATTTTTTAGGGGTTCCTACACACACACCCCCACCAAAAGTCCAGTATGCCCCATGCTGGTCATAGAAAAGACTAACACCATTTAAGTGGTGACCATTTGGGTACCACATCTGACTGAACTTCATTACCTTCACCAGTAGTAGCTGGATTCTGCATAGCATTTTTATGACCTACAGCCATTACATTGTCAGTCAAATCAACATTTTCAATATCAGCTTCATGTTAAACATCAGAAGTTTCACTTTGACATGGAACTATCAGTGCTTCTGAATTACCATGAGAATCACGAGACTCTGAATCAGAAGAATTACATTCTCTTGGAAAGGAATCAACTACAAGAGGAGAGTTTGCTGATTCAGCAGTTTTTCGCTTCTCCTTTGCTCTCCTACGCCTCAAAGCTCTAGGTGACGGAGTAGGTCTGATGTCTACCTGGGGATGTAGCCTGACTGCCTGTCCCTAAGGCAGGATATGATTATGATGCAGGACTTTGACTGGCCCCTCACCATCAACAGGGCTCAAATGATACACAGAAATACCAGAGAATTGACTCTCCACTACATAGGAATTAGCACTCCACCTGTCTGCAAGCTTTTGTTTTCTCTTCAGGCCAAGGTTTCGAATCAGATCTCTGTCTCCAGCATTCAGACTATGGTATAGGACCTTCTGGTCATATCTCTCTTTGTTACTCTGATCCATCTTTTCAGCAGTGGCTTGCACTTACTTCATTTTGGTCACATAATTCAAATATGACACAGATAATGTGTTGTCAGGGGAAACACCAAAACATATATCAACAGGTAATTGGGCCTCCTTGCTGAACATAAGAAAATAGGGTGCGAAACCAGTGGCCTCATTGACAGTACAATTATATGCATACGCAAGATGACTCCACTTGCATTTCTGGCTAGGCTCAAGGGAAACCAGCATGTCCAACAAGGTCCTGTTGAACCTCTCCAGATGAGGATCACCTTGTGGATGACAAGGTGGGGTTCTTGATTTCTTTATACCTAGCATCATCAAAATGTCAGACACCAACCGGCCCTCAAAATCCCTGCCCTGGTCTGAGTGTATTCAAGCTGGAAGGCCACAGTGGATAAAATACTTTTCCCATAGTGTCTGTGCCACTGTAGAATCCTTTTGGTCCCTAAAGGGAAAAGCTTGAGCATAACGCATGTGATGGTCAGTGACCACCAATACATTACACGCATTGCGAGAATCTGCTTCGATGGTAAGAAAATCAATGCATGCATGTGGGACAATGGAGCAGCTCTCTGAGGCAGCATTTTCCTCTTTATGCAGCAGTCACATGTTTTACAGTAGGCCTCTACATTACGCTTCATGCGTGGCTAATAAAATCGGTCACTAACCAGTCTGTGTCTGGTTAGAACAACTCTGTGTCTGTATGACTGTTGGCCTTTCCTTGCAAGGAAATGAACTTATTAAAAGACAATAGGCAGATCTGTCTCTTATTCAGAATTGTGATTGTTTATTTGCCACAACAATTTGACGTAGTCGGCAGGATTCCTTGGATGTCCCTCTTGGACCTGAGAGCGGATGGTGACTGATCCTCCTGGAACCGTTCCAGCCCTACCTCGCAAACTTGAGAGATGAGGGGCCGACCGCTGGGGTCCAGGAGTGACACCACTGGAATCATCAAAAAGAATGGTAGTGGCACAAACTTAGACTGGTAAGAGACAAAAATTTAAATTATAAAAGAAGGTACCAGTTGGAGTGATTCATGATGGTTGATAAAACTCTGTGGTGACTAGTACAGGGGTATTGACTAGTACAGGGGTATTAGTCAAAGTTCTGGATTCAGGGGAATCATCTGTAGTCAGGGGACTATGGAGAGTAGTGGGTTCAGGGGAACCTGAGGGTCTAGGACCAAATTAAGCGAGTGCAGGCTGCGAAGATGCTGGAGAAGCATATTGAGACGCACTCTGAGTGAGCCTTAGAGAGCCTTAGAGCTCCCTGTTCAATTTCAGGTAAAAAAAAATTGAATTTCTCTAGAAACGTCTAGAGTTATATAGGCACTGAGATCTCAAATGAAGGATCAGGGTGAACAAGGGAAATTTCAGCTCCCCATGATTGAAGTGGCTGAATCAGAGGGCTCAAGACCGTGGACTTTAGACTGTGGACTGCAGCCAAAATAAAAGAAGCCATGGCCCATTTGACTCAGGAGAAGATTTTCTGAGGCGTTGACTATTTTCTGTCAAGAATTTAGCCCCACCATGCAGGAACTAAGGAGACTGTAAGCTGTGAAACTGAGAGCCACTGACTGGCATAAAGTGAGTGGTAGAGTCCCCACCGCAGACAGCAAGCAAAAACACCCAGCATGGGAGAATGTAGCAAATGACGGCTTTAGAGCGGCTACTGGGGACTTGATGAGTGCTTTGAAAGATGCGTTCCTAACCAGAATCAACAAGTTAAAGATAGACAACTGTTGCCAGGGCAGAGAGGAATCTGTCCAGGACTATTATGCTTGACTATGTGATGTTTTCAACAAACATAGCGGAATGGAAGAGCCTCCAAACAAAGGCGACAGACCAGGCCTCTGGGAATGTCAACTTAGAAGCTATTTCATGAATGGACTGAAACCAGAGATCACGCAAGCAGTAAAAGCACAGTAAATCGAGTGGAAGAACGGACAAATTGATTCTGTCCTGGCTCATGCATTACATGCAGAGGAACAACAGCTGGCAAAAAAGGACAGAAGCAAGGCGAGACAAGATAATGACCTGCAGCTTGCCTTGGTACAGGCAGTGTCTCAAGGGGCCAATAACAGTAAGTTTAACAATCAACAGATGCATCAACTAGCTGGGAGAGAAGGGGGCAAAGAAAGAAGAGGATGCTGGATTTGTAAAACACAAGATCATAGCACCAGAAAATGCACCAAGTGTAAAACGGTGTAAAAAAGCTGGACATTGGGCAGCTGAGTGTCCTGAAAACACAGCTAAGGCCAACTGAGAGAGAGAAGATGGAGAGCAGGAAGGAGGAGGTCTGGGCGCACAGCCAGCTGCTACAGATAAGGGAAGTTATGGTTAGTTAATAATGAATTAATTATGATTGTGCCCCCTCAAGTAAAGTCATGACATAAGTATGCATTAACAAACCATTAGATGATGTTAGTATATGGTTAGTTAATGAGTTAATTATGATTGTGCCCCCTCAAGTAAAGTCATGACATAAGAATGCATTAACAAGCCATTAGTTGATGTTAGTATATGGTTAGTTAATAATGAGTTAATTATGATTGTGCCCCCTCAAGTAAAGTCATGACACAATGATGCACTTACAAATCATTAACTAATATATGAATAAACACTAAGAGTGCCATCCTTATTCCTTTACACCCCGGTACAAAAAAACAAAACAAAAATAAAAAGTATTTGTATTTTATTTTTATTTATATAATTAAACATATATGGACTTGAAAGCAAGCCATAAACATACCTGTAAAGACACATATAAGGCACATTTAGATGTAAAATCGGGCGCGTCCACAAAATAATGCTAAAATACAAATACAGTTAATAACTGCACATAACCTCCTGAAAATCCCAATAAATCATACATGTAAATATGTCTTTAATTATTAATTTGGTTTACCAAAGCAGTCAACATTTATTAGTTTAAAACGCCAGCATTACCATTCTTTGCCGAAGGAACACAACAAACGCGCCAAGAGAACACCTACCCGTATGAAAAAAACCTGTATGTTTCATATACAGAAACCATATATGGTAACACTTCAGTATAGGGAACACATATTCACTATTAACTATGACTTTTCCCTCAATAAACGCCTAATTTACTGCTTATTAATAATTAGTAAGTTTGTTGTTAAGTTTAGGTATTGGGTAGGATTAAGAATGTAGAATAAGGTCATGCAGAATAAGGCATTAATATGTGCTTAATAAGTACTAATAAATAGCCGATATTCCAGTAATATGCATGCTAATAAGCAACTAGTTAAAAGACCCTAAAATAAAGTGTTACCCCATATATCTTCCTTACTCAAATCAGCCAGAATTACCTTATGCGTTTCATATAAGTCCAATACATGTCATATACAAAATCAGACCGATTATGGCCACTTTCATACTTTTATAAAAAAAAAAAAAAAAAAAAAAAAAACCACATACATCTTATATGGGATTTTTAGGTCATATATGAATACTGTAAAAGTCTTATATGAGTTTTACATGACAACAGTATGCAATGGTATATGCTTTTAGTAGAAAATGTGTATGAATATCAGTAATTTCCTATACAAATCATTTAAAATTCTTGATTGAATCATATGCAAGTCATATAGGATTTATTTAAATTTTGCATCATTTGTTCATATGAATTTTATACAGATTTTATATGTTTTTAATAGGGAAATTGTGTGCCTGTTCTTCAAGCTTTATGTTTCCATCTAATTCCTCATATTACAACATTATTATATCTCTACATATAATTATCTTATATGATTTCAGTCAATATTACAATATCTCTGCACATACAAATCATATATGATTTCAGTCAATTACTTGCACAAATTTGCATCAGAAATACTTTTATTTCAACACAATCAAAGAGACACAATCAAATTATACTCCACAAGAGTAATTTAGAATTACAACTTGATATCAAACTGAACTTTGCGAAAGCAAAACACACACACACCCAAACAACAAAATACCTCGAACACACTGTCATGGCTATCAATCATCAAAGACCATTAAAGGTTTTCAGATGTTTTTGTGTTTTCTTCCCCCTAACTTCAGTAAGTTTGGCATTGATGGTTGCACCAATGCTGGCGGGCACAATATGAAGACACTTTGTGCAACGTTGCTCCTATAAGACAAACAAATAAAAGGCAAAACATTGCTGTTGTTAGGAAACAAAGTGACCCACAGTCCATGACTACAGATCAGGTTAGACAAATCAACAGCAGCATGGGGTGGTCTAATGTTTGGGGATCTGGACTTCCAAATGGAACCAGAAAGTTGAGAGTTTGACAGGAATTGCCACTATTTTGGCCCTGAGCAAGACACTTAAAAGATTAGTTCACTTTGAAATGAAATTACCCCAAGCTTTACTCACCCTCAATCCATCCTAGGTGTATATGACTTGTTTCTTTCTGATGAACACAGAGATATATTAATAAATATTCTGACACATCCAAGCTTTATAATGGCAGTGAACAGGCTCAATGAGTATGAGCTGAAGAAAGTGTCTCCATCCACATCCATCTATCATTAAAGTGCTCCACACGGCTCTGAGGGCTTAATAAAGGCCTTCTGAAGTGAAGCAATGCATTTGTGTAAAAAAATAGCCATATTTAAACAAGTTATGAAGTAAAATATCTAGCTTCCGCCTTCCGTATTCAATGTACGAAGAAAGTGTAAAACTCTTGCAGTTCACAAAGCTTGCGCTATGTCCTACACCTTACCCATTAAACTTACGGAAAAACTAACTGAGGTGACACCAATTTACACTTTTTTTTGTAACTTGAATATGGAAGGCGGTCTGGCGGAAGCTAAATATTTTACTTCATAACTTGTTAAATATGGATTTTTTTTTTTTTTTTTTTTTTTTTTTACACAAACGCATCGCTTCAGAAGGCCTTCATTAACCCTTCTGGAGCCGTGTGGTGTATGTTTATGATGGATGGAGGTTCTTTCTTCAGCCTTATACTCGTTGATCACGTTCACTGCCATTATAAAGCTCGGATGCATCAGAATATTTATTAATATTTCTCAGATTTTGTTAATCAGAAATAAGTCAAACACCTAGGATGGCTTGAAGGTGAGTAAAGCTTGGGCTAATTTTCATTTCAAACTGAACTAATCCTTTAACCTAAACTTACTCCCACTGGATCACTTTGAGTATAATAATAACAACAACAACAACAACAGGGTTTCAGCACTTCATTGACTAGATAAGCTAGTACACTACCTGTTCTGTTGGAAGGGCTCTGTAATTACTCTGTGGCAAATCCTGTCCCATCTTCCAAGTCAGAGCTGACTGATGCTGAGGAAAACTGAGACCTCAGGGCCATCTTCACTTCATTTATCAGATTTGGTAGCTCTAGCAACAAAAATATAGCAAAATAAAATATGATAAAGCAATCTCTTATACCTATTTACCAACTCGACTACCTCTAGTGTACATATGGTCATCTAAGCTGTTGAATTTAATGTTAATGATGCATTTTACAAAGCCATCATGCCAGATGTTAGAGGTTGGATAACTTTCAGGTTTCTTGTCATATACTTGATAATAATGCAATTAATTACCAATAATTATTAAATTCTTTATCTCAACTTTACATAGCAAGTTGAATAATAATATTGAAACAATAGCAGTTCTACAAAAATTTAAAGTTTGAAGTGCAAAGACAGTAAAAACTACTAAAGTAAACCACCAAACAGTTTGATAGCTGGTTGCTGATTCACCACAACAGTAAAATAACTAATACAGGCCTCTAATAAGCACTTTTCTTACTTTTTTGTTGTCATTTCTCAATTTTTCATTTTCCTCCATTTTTTTCAGCCTCTTCTGAGTCTCTGTCAAGGGCTTGTGCTTGATACTCATCAACAGTCTTTCGGGCAACATTTCTCTGTGGTTTGGGAATCACTGTCCTTTTCCTTTGGGTCTGTCAAGGAACAAGAAACAAGAGATGGAAATGATACGCATTCATCTTCTTAGATATTTGTTTTCTTACCTCTATAAATGTAAACAGATGAACATAAAATGACTGTACCTGAAGGGGAGGGAGGGAGGCAGATCTCAAAGGAGATATGTTAATACTTTATTTTAAGGGTCCACAATTATGCATGTGTTATGCACATACACACTAGCAATTAATGATTAACTTAACATATAGGCTAGTAAGGGCATATTAGCCATTATTTAAAATGTATTAAACATTTTAAGGATCCACATTCATGCGGTAAACAAACAAAAATAAGCTAGTAACTAATGATTAACTGAATGTACAGTAAACGCCTTTTAGTCATTATTTAGCAAACCATCTATTATTTTTGTGTAGTAACGTACTTCACCAATTAAATAAACTGAACAATGAGAAGCTAGCAACTATGTTTAATTGGTGCTGGTTTTATTTATAAATTGCTAAAAGTGTGTAACAAAAAAAGTGTTGTAAAGTGAAAGTTATATTTAGGTTTATTGACCCGAATAAATAATAATTATCACGTTCACACACATAGAAAGAAAGACAGGCCTTGCAAAACAACAATTCACTTTTGATTCAGACATTTCCATAAATTATATGAATATCTCAAATTGACACAATCAAATTAAACATTAATAGGCAGTTATTAAACACACTGACACTCATATATCACTCTTTGTCTCATTACATGACACAATTATCATGTTTACTCGTGTTAGCTTTAGCCCATGTGCTAATCAGTTCAGCTCGCGCTGTGTGCACGCGGCCTACTCAAAACGGCTCAGAAATAATCATTTTAGAAACTTCGACATGTCATTTACATTATATTCGGGTTAATATCTGGAATTTCACTCACTAAAGCAAAACAGAATCATATCATTATTCACACAAGGAAGATTACTCACAGTGCTTCAGCACTCTGGGATCCGCTCCGTCTCTCTCTTCTCTCTCTCTCTGACGACATCACTTCAGGCTGATGCATCGACTTCAAAGGCTCCACTTTCAGCGCACTCAATCACATTTCCAGTTAGATGAATGGATTTTCAGGAGAAACGGTCTGTGCTGATCTGCTCTGACTCTCTCTCATATGCTCACGCTGAAAGCAGCGCCGGCGCGACCAGTGGGCGGGACTTATGAATGCGCCGCTATTATTGGCTCTTAGGGGTGTCTCTCACTGCAGCTCGATCAGTGATTGGATGAATCTCTTTCTTCTAGATTTTATTTTTTTTTCCTTTTCTTAACTTTTTTTTTCTCTTTACTGGGCTGGGTTACCCGGGTTACGTCAATCAATCTGGGTCAGAATCAGATCTGGTTTCAACCTCTTATTTGAGTCTTTTGGCTCAGTGTTACCATAATTGTTACAGCCACACCAGTTCATTTGTGTGTGTGAGTGCGTGTGTAAACTTCTTACTTGCCAGTCTTATACTGATGCACTATGTTTTATACACATCTTAAGAGATATGGTGGACATTCATAGGCCTATTAAATTTGCATTATTTTCCTATGTTTTTACATCATGAAAATCTATAAGACTTTAGTTATATGTGGGACATATATGACATATGGATTGAAAATACACAAATATTATGCAATTTGTATATGCGTTTTTTGCAGCATATATGTCCCTTATAATATTCTGTTGGAACATATAAGAATCACAGATGTTTCTAACAAAACTTTTCCATATGGTAGCGTGCGCCACTAATGAGTGTCCCACCAAAAACAAACCCTACATACTTTAGTTCCGGGAAGAAACTATGACTATTTAGCTATGACTAAATATAAATGAACTATAAAAATCAGAAATCGGTTTAGATCAAATTAAATTTATTAGTGGTAGTTAGTCTATTTTCCACGTTTGATTAGACGGATCTATTTAATTAATGGCTAAATAATCATGTGCCATTACAATTATTTGTCACAAAGCTGCAGATGGCAGATTATGATATTACAGTGTAAATTATGACAGTATTAAATCACATGTTTAATTCAAATTCAGAGTACTTCTTGTTTACTCTTATGGAGCCTGATTTATTTAGTTTACCCCTAAATGTTAATTAATGTATTAATTATCAAACATGTATTAACGTGTAGTAAAACTAAATCTATTGCAATTTTTCTTTCTAAATTAGGCTATACCAGGAAAATATACTCTCGTTCCATGAAGTTACAGGGCGAGTACAATAAAAACATATACACACAATCTGACATCACTGACTATCAAACCTTTATTTGAAAAACAAATTATTTCAAAACAGATTTACTCTTTTTCTTCTTTTTTTTTTCTTCTTTATTTCTTTTTATCAACATTACATTTCAAATGCTAACGTCCTGATAGAGAGTAGCACATTTCCCCTTTTTTGTTTCTCTTGCTTGGCTTCTTCCTCCTCTTGTTCCTCGTCTTTCTTTTCACTGATGAATCTTAAGAAGGAATCCCATGTCTTTTACTATTCTGTATTATGTATTAAAAGAAAATAAAGTACATCCAAGACAGGGCTGGACTGGGACAAAAAAATCTGCCCTGGTATATTTTGATCCAGGCGGCCCACCACCACTTCGATTTTATATATATATATATATATATATATTTTCCCAAAGAAAAGAAGCTCAATGTCAAAGTAGTTATTGAATTAATTTTAATTTATTTAGTGAAAATATAAGTATGCAACTGTGTACAACACTAGAATTTAAAATGTTGCCAGTAATCTCAGTAATAGAAGAATAAGAGAGGAAGGCAGAGAATAAGTTAATAAATAATCAATTATCAAACACAGTGATTACCACTGTAAAGCTGCTTTGAAACAATTTGTATTGTAAAAATCACTATATAAATAAAGATGACTTGACTTGATTACAGTACTGGTCTCTTTATTATTGAAACTTAAGTATTTGCAAGTTCACAAAGCAAAAATGGCATGTGCATATCACTCCAGCTCTCCTCAAACAAATGAGGACAGCCTTTAGGAGAGATGCTGGAGGGTGGAGGTCGCAGAGACAAAGGTGAGATTAATTTGACTGATGAATACATGATAGTTACACAGTAATACTGGTATCTTCAATATAGAACAGTGTGGATAGATTTACATGTGTAGCAGTTCTGTCTACCTCTGACGTAATCCATGAATAAGAGGAGTGCCTTTTAATTACTCTCGTTTAGTGGTGTATAAAAGTGCCCGTAGTGTCGCTATGTGTGTGTCTTCTCTGCCTCAGGTAGCGAGCCATCTTACTTCCGGTGGGGCGTGTGGATGTTTGTGAGGTAGGAGCTGTTTGGCAGTGATTGCGGTCTGTTTGTGGGTTTATTTTCTTGTTAAAGGGTGGACTGAGGAGCTTTGTTGGATGCCATCATCTGTTTTTACAGAAATGAGTTTAGCACGCAACAGTTTATGTGCCATGTGAGTCGCATTACAGGTATGTTTTGATTTTGAGCATATAACTGTATGATCGTTAGTGGCCTGGCTGGTTAAATTTAATGTTTTGTGTGTTGAATTTTACGTTTAAGGTGCGGGCCAACATGCAAGTGATGTTACAGTGGGCTTTGTGTCTCGTTTAAATCTCTGTTTGGATGCCTGTCGTGCTGGCTGCTTCGCTTTACTTCGCTTTACTACTTCTACTTCTTCGTGTCATCGGACCTTTGTCACTACGATCATTATACTGTTCCTGTGAATCAAGGGAGACTGGATCACAGCCTGCTGCTGGATTGGACTGATCTCTCCGCGTTGTAAACTAGTTTTAGCTCGTGTCGTGTGTCGTCACACGGTGTCTTTTTGCTAACCGTTTATATTTGCAGCGTTTAATACCCGCTGAATCAGCTGGACTGTGGTTTGGGCTTGTGGCGTGCAGGTGCCTTTACCATCAATTGGAATTGTGTGAGTAACAAACTTCAATTAAAGTCTTAAAGTGGTGTGAAATAGATGACCAGTTACCTAGCGGTCACCAAGCTTTTTGCTGTCTTGTGTTTTGTTTTTGTTTCTAAGTGAATTGTTTTTGCTTTAAATATATATATATATATATATATATATATTTTTTTTTTTTTTTTTTTTTTGTAATACTGCTGGCTACTGTTTCCAACCTGACAACCGATTGGTTACTGTGGTGACCGGACCCTTAACCAGTTTGGTAGGATTGACCTGGCGAACTTGCATATTGGTTGAAACCGTGTGATGCGTGTTTGTTTTACGGTGTTTTTTTGTTTTTGTTTTTTTTAAATGACGTTGTCGTCGTCGTCGTCATTGTTCTTCAGAATTGGGGCGGCCCGCTGCAGAGGATCAGCGTCTCTTGTTGCTGTGGTGGTGGGTCTTTTGCCTGAATGCAGTGTTCACAGTGAGGTGCGGTGTGCTGCGGTGTGAGTGTACACGCATGACTGCTGGGTTTCTTGGATTAGTGTGGCCAACCCCAATTCTGAATTTGGTCAACTGTGAGAGTGACTGGTTATATTGAATTAATGTGGTATTTTCTATTATCTCAAATAAAGATCATTGTTGAAATTGACACCTCCTTGTCTGGTATCTGACTCAGCCTTAACGAACCTGTGAGCCTAGTGTATTTTACCGTGAAGGGCGATCCCCGGTAGTAGGCCCCCAGGGTGGTGTAGTTGGTCACTTAGATACAGTTGAATTTACCCTTTAATCGGGAAGTGATGGGTGGGCCAAAGGGAATTTAAATTCTAGCCTTTTTCACTTTTCCCATTTACTCCCACTGCCACACATGTACTATATACTTAGTGAAAGGCAGCATGGACATCTAAAATCACTATAACAATGAACACTGAACCACACAAGTGAGGACATCCTGAAAGAGGTGGAGGGGGAATAATGAGTCTTATGATCACATTAATTTTTTCTCCTCTGACAGTGTGTCTGTGTCCAAATCCACAATGTCCTTTGATGGCCATCAACATGAAGGCTTCTAATTGACTGGAAGACAAACCAATTTCTAAGCTTGCTCTTTATGCATTTCGATGTTAAATGATCATTCACAGGCCACCTGGGTTAAGAGTGTCAGTAAGAACATATATGCAAGTCCAAGCAGGTAATATGCGCCTGTGAGCATGTTGAATCTTTAGAGAATCTGAAAACAGCACATTGGGCACTCTTTGCAGGACTCACAGCTTTTGTTTTTATAATCCATTTCATCTTCCTTGCAATCAGGTCCTTCCTCCACTGTCCTGATTGTATACTTCTCCAATAGAGACTGTTTCAGCTTGTCCCACTGGCCTGCTAAGCTTTTCAGCTCTGACTTCAGGTTGTCAGCTGTTGCCCTGCTATCAAATTTAACCAGGCACTTCCCCAGATCTTCAAGTGCAGATTCAGGTAGTGCACTGTTTCGAATCGGAGGGAAATTTTTAGGATCCAGAAAGGACAAATCTGCATAAAGTGTGCCATGGGTCAGAAATCATCTGTGGATGGCCTCAATAGCTGTATCAAGAATTTCATTATGAACCTTCACCCCATAGGCTTTCTCTACATCATTCATTGTCTCATAATGAGCCATCTCTCCTGGCATGTTTTTTTTTTTTTTTTTTTTTTTTTCTTCATTCTTTTCTGTGGAAGTGCAGTCTCAATTTCGACGTCTGTCTCCTCATCCAGCTCCTCAGTTTTTTCATTTGCCCATTTCACAAAGTTGCAGCATCCTTGACAGCCTGGAAGTCTCTTGATATCTGTTTAAGGGCATCATGTGTTGACATGACCATACTATGGGCTGAGAGGATGTCCATTCCTCCCATCTGCAGGTACTTTGAGAGTGGACCTGTATGCTCAAACATGAGGAGAAACAACTGAGCTGTCAGAATTGACTCATACCTGAGTAGGTCCTCTTTGTTCCCTCTGGCTTTGGTGTGTACATTTGCTTTCACTGATTTCTGTTCTTGTATGGCTCCAAGCGTGGAAACCACATCAATGTACAGACAGTCTTGAGGCTTTCTAAATGACCCAATTTTTTATTTTTTAGGGCACTGTGTCTAGGTTTTATTACATCTATTTTATTATATCTTAACTTTTTTTTTTCTTTGTGTACTAAAAACTATTTTGCATTAAATCATTTTAGATTTCATGTAAATATTTTAATTGTAGAACAGACAGAATTATATTTTATAGTTCATATAACATAATAAAGGCTATGTATGTCAAATATTACTGCATTATTCAAATGCTTTTTTTGTTATGACAGTAACCTCATGGTTTAAAAACACACAAACCATATTGCCCCAATCATTTGTTTTTCACATTTCACCAGCCACTCACAATGTTTCTGCTTTTTATTCTGCTACAGCCAGAGCTGCTATACTCAAGGGGTTTCCCTGAACTATGAATTGGTTTAAACTTTAAGTGACAGAAGGCATTGGCCCATGGAAACCTCCATGAATACTCATGGCGCGCAAACTTTATGACAGGTTAGATGCCTCTCCCCTACTTGTGAGTCCCTGTTATCAAGCTCCTTACCGATTCAACTACTCCCCTCTCCTCCTCCTCCTCCTGCTTGTATCTTTAGCCTGCATCACTCACAGCAGAGCAAGTCTGTTGTTGATAACTCTGCTTTGAAAGTTTCAGAACTGCCGACGAGGAAGAGGCTACAGCAGCCCCTACAGAGAACATGTCGGTAATCTTCGCACATTTCGCTGCATCCGCCTCCAAACTTTTGAGCTTCTTTTCCCTGAGCTTTTCAGCACTACCTTTTCTCTTTGGTCTGTCCATTTTGAGAAAACAAGAGGAAAGGGGAAGAGAGGTGAAGCGATATTTACATAAAGTAGGCAAAGAAAGAACCTTATCGCTCTGTCTATGGTGCGTTGTGATGGGCCGGTCCTTGGCAAAAAAAAAAAAAAACACACAAAACATTGTGTCGGCCCACCGGGAAAATGCCCGGTATGCCAGATTACCAGTCCAGCACTGATCCAAGATATATACGACTTTCTTTCTTCAGATGAACGCAAACAAAACTTTTGAGAAAAATAAATAATTAATTAATTAATAAGAATACATATAGTTACAAGTTTATGGGTTCCTAAAAGCACATACAGCAATAACAACGGTAATCCATATGACTCCAATGGATGAATTAGTCTTCTGAAGCGAAACCATGGATGTTTTTAAGAAAAATACCAATATTTTAAACTTTTTAAACCATATAGACTATCACTTCCAACCAACTGTTACCAGCGCATGCATGAGTCGAGTTCACGTTTGACGTAAACCTAAGCCTGTTGTGAAGCGTAACATGAAATGTGACGTAAGCATGCTGTGAAACTCTGTCCTACTGTCTTGTTTGTTTCTCATTATTATCTGTTATTGTTTGTATTTTGTTGTGAGCATTAATAAAAAAAAAATTTAAATAAAAAAAACTGATGGCATCCGACTTCACCGTGACTTTCCTTGTGAGTTTCTCGCCAGGCTTACATCACGCTTCATGTTACTTTTACGTCAAGCTGTTGGTCGGAAGCGATTTGTCTACAGCAGTGGTTCCCAAACCTGTCCTGGAGGACCCCCAGCCCTGCACATTTTGTATGTCTTCCTATTTCTGACACACCCATTTCAGGTCTTGCTGTCTCTACTAATGAGCACATGAGTTGAATCAGATGTGATAGATGAGGGAGACATACAAAATGTGCAGGGCTGGAGCTTTTAAATTGTCAATTTTACTACGGGATTCAAACAATACATGTGGTTTTGGTGCTCTTAATGTGGCGTGACGGATCGCTGTAGCACCTCAGGTCAAGCGGCACGTGAACCTATTCTCTCTTCCTCTCTTCTGCTATTACAGCACAAAATAAACATGAATGAACATCAAAACGTATGTTGAAAGATACAGTGCAACTTACTGAAATGAAATGAATCCATAATCATTTAATCAGAGTTTCAACCGCAGAAAGACGTCAATAAAACAGCTTGCAAACAAATGTCACAAAATGTTACATTTACCTCAGGAAAGCCAATGACAATAAACTCAGTAGTTAGTAAAAAAAAAAAAAAAAAAAAATCTAGAGAAGAGCATTTTTCAAAAAATATGCACAATATTACATATTCATATTTTTACTCTTATTAAAAAGTTATTACAATTTCCAGACTTAAAATGATTGGCACTGTGTTTTTATTAACAGTATTTTTTTTTTTTTTTTTTTTTTTTTACAAATTTATTAAATACACTTTCAAAAGCTAAAGTGATTTACTTGTTTTATTCATTAAAGTATAACTCAGTATTTTAACAAATTGCTAGTGGAATAATCGAATAAAGCATACTGATTAATCAGTGTAATAATCGATGATTAGTCAATTAATCGTTCCAATAATCGGTAGATTAATCTATTAACAAAATTATCGTTTGTTGCAGCCCTACTGTCCTTATTGCAAACTGTTAAGGAATTTTAATTTTTAGGTCCTGTATTTGATAATAAACTTACTTTTATTACTTGCTTTCAGCAAGAAAATCTTATATATGAATGCTGGATACAATACATCATTAAGGGATACATCTCCTGTTCAGAGTCTTTACACGGAAGCCAGAGAACCCTCACTCCAGAACAGACGCCTGAAACTGGTTTACAGTATGCTGTCAAACTAAAGGCAAACAAGAGTAATCCAGCCTTCTTACCAGTCTTTCTCCCGGAATATCTTTATTTATATGAAGCCAGACCTGGTTATATTAGACCTTTTGGTTTAAGGATACAACCTTACTTGGAAAACCTGGATATTAATTTGGACATCTTAACTCAGACTCATTTTTGCACTATTCCTCCTTGGGATCTGAAAAGGCCAAATGTCATCTTAACTTTGAATCAACAGAAAAAGGCAACAACATATCATCATGAATATCGACAAAGTTTTTGGAGTTAAAATGCAATTTTCCTCTCCATAGACCTGTATTTACAGATGGATCCAAAGCCGATAATTGTGTATCGGCAGTAGCAATAATTGGAGATCAATGTTAATGCATGAGAATCCATGAGAATCCATCTTTACAGCTGAAGCTTGTGCTTTACTACTGGCTTTGGAAAATATAGAAAATGGACAAGAATGAAATTTCTTAATCTTCAGACTCAAAATCTTGCCTTCAGGCACTGGAATCTGTAAAGATTGATCATCCCATAAATATAAATTAGCTAAAGTAGATCTTTCACGCAAGAAAAATCTTAATATAATTTTTTTGCTTGGTTTTCTGGTAATGGGAGAGCAGACATCGCTGCAAAGGAGGCTCTCAACTTGAATATTTCAGAGTGTCAAATTTCACCCTCTGATCTCAGACCAGTAATAAATTCCTATATTAATAACGTGTGGCAGATGGAATGGGACAAACGTAAATGAAATAAGATACTAGGACATATTTCATGTAAAAGAAGAATGTTTTTTACTAATTTCAAATCTAGGCATGATCAAGTTGATTTTACTAGATGCCGTTTAGGTCATACAAGACTTGCACATGTTTATTTATTAAAGGGATAGTTCACCCAAAAAATGTAAGATGGTGGATGGTGGAAAACTGAAGAATCTGCAGGACCTGGAGATTTTTTCTGAAGAACAGAGCTCAGTTTAACTGCTCAGAACAAACAAGGGACTCATGAACAACCATCACACAACAACAACAAAAAAAAAACAGTCGTGGATCATACAGGTAACCACACACAGTATTAAGATACTTTGCATATTGCATTTTGTATTATCTCCTTTATTTTGTTAAAATTATTCACATTTTCACAGATTCTGCAAGTGGTTCACATACTTTTTCTTACAACTGTATCTCGGATGGCATGAGGATAAAAGATGAGTAAATTATGAAAACATTTCTGGGTGTATTGCCTTTTCTTTTAATACAGAACAGCAAAAGACATGGGATTTCGTTTTAAGATTCATCAGCGGAAAGAATTGAAAAAAAGAGGAACAAGAGGAGGAAGAAGCCAAGTAAGAGTGACAGGAAAAAAGGAACACAACTTTCGGTCAAGACTTCTTCAGTATTTGAAATGTCAAATCACCTTTATATAGTGCTTTTTACAATGCAGATTGTGTCAAAGCATCTTTACAGTGATAACTGGTAAATAATTTTGGCTGTACAGCAGCTCTGGAAGAAAATGGTGTCATTGTCCAGTTTAAGTTCAGTATTGATTCATTCCGTTGTAAAAATCATTAGTTATTAATTTAGTTAATTTATCTATACAGCAGCTCTGGAGAAAACAGTGATGTCATCATCCAGCTCAGTTCTGTTCGCATACAATGGTGTCAATGCAGGCAGATCAAAACATTGACTTCCGGTGGAATGCCACGCGTTCGATCGGCGTGGTAAAAACTGACTCTGAATATCCTCGTTTATAAGATTGTTTGGGGGTTTGAATGTTTGTTTGGTTTCTTTTCGTACCTTTTAAGATGATTGTTTTGATATGTTATTGAGATCCGGAGCAAAGACAGAAACAAAGAGTAGGAGAAACAAAGGTGAAGAAAAGAAGCGGATATGGCTGGAAAAGAAGTTACTGATCTCCTTAAGTCATTAAAAGATGAAATTAAAGAATTTCGAAGAGAATTTCAAGGTTTTTCCAAGGGTACTAAACAAGAGATCGGCGAGTTACGGAAGGAGGTAAAGGAGTTAAAAGGAACTGTTGGAGATTTGAAAGTGCGAATTCAACAAGTGGAGGAACGAGTCGCTGAGGTGGAGGGGAAAAAAGCAGCTTTCAACGCAAGCTTTAAGTTTCCTTTTACAACAAAACAAATTGCTGCGTGAAAAGACTGATTATCTAGAAAATAAGTCTCGGCAAAATAATAGATCTACCGGATAAAAGAAGAAAGAGAAAGAAACCGACATCATGGGATTTGTTGAAAGGCTTTTGAAAGAGGCCTGAGAAATGTATATAATATATATAATTTAATAAGGGTTAAATAGTTTAAATTCCCTCTTTGAAATTTGGAATTTTACGAGTTTTTCCCCCCCCCTATTAAAAGAATGGAAAAATTTTAATATAAAGGTTTAATTTGAGAAATGTATTAACTTTATTTATTATTTCTTTACTTCCTCTTTGAAAATAAAAGAATTAAATTATCTTGATATAAATGTTTAATTTAGAGAAATGTATTAATATAGGTTAATGATTAAATAACCCTCAAAGAAAGAAGGTGGAGAGAAAAATGAGGAAAGTCTTGTTAGTTTATTATTATTATTATTATTATTAATGCTGTTAGTAATGGAAGTTAAAGGAATAATGATTATGGCAGGAGATATTAATTTGGTGATGGATGAGGAATTAGATACTCAGAAGAATTAGATACAAGAAAACATAAATCAGTAAAAGGGGCTACACTTCTGCAACAAGCAGGTGAGGAACTAGGACTGACAGATGTGTGGCGTTGCATGCACCCACAGATTAAGGAATTTACATATTACTCTGAAGCATATATATTTAAATATAAATATTTATTCCAGATTAGATTATATATTTATGTTCAAAAATGATATGCTAAGGGTGAAGAGTTGTGAAATTTTACCAATAACTGTAGTAGACCATACAGCAGTAATAATGGAAATGGATCTTGGGAGTATACAAGGGACTTCAGTATGGAGGTTGAATAATTCTCTTCTTAAGGATAATGTTTTTAAAGATAAAATAATACGCTGTTTTAGAAATTACATACAGAGTAATAAGAATGGAAAAGTGACACCAGTTATATTGTGGGAGGCTGCTAAAGCCACAATGAGAGGGGAAATTATAGCATATGCGTCATGGAAAAATAAACAAAGTCAAATAGAGAAGTTAAACTTGTAAACTTTTTAATTTATTTTCTAAGAAAAGCACAAGAAAAATAAAAGTAAGGTGGTTTATGAAGAGTTAAAGAATGTTATGAAGTCCTTGGATAAAATAGCAATTGCAGAAATTGAGAAGAATTTAATGTATACTAGACAGAAATATTATGATAATAGTGCAAAATCTTTAAGAAGGTTAGCATTTAAATAAAAAAAACAAAACAAAAAGAAAAATCTGCAATAATGAGTATAAGGGATGAAGGCTCAGTTGAAAGAAAGGGAGAGCTAGAAATAGTTTCGTGCTTTAGAGATTATTACCAGTCTCTTTATAAACCAGATTCTGAATGTTTGGATACAAGTAAAATTAAAAATTATTTGAATTCCTTGAAT